>NW_011356691.1:0-1700 GCF_000735185.1 Notothenia coriiceps
CTTTTCAGCCCATAGGTATACTGTTTTTCGTAGACGCGGAGGGATACTGACTTGTTGTGAAAAGTAACTTACAATTCTTCCCATGGTATACGCTCAGTATATCACGGCTAAGAGCCAATCAGATTGCTTGATTTAACTTGTCCGTTTTATAATGTAATAATTATACCCCTGTATGATAAAATGTATAATTCTAAGGTTTTGTTTGTCATGAAGTATTTGCATGTTTTGGATTGTCCTCTGTAGAGCCAGAGCGACCGCCTGTTGCAGTTGGCTCCTTCTGAAGTTGTAATCCCCGGCCATGAATCCCCAAACTCCCTGAATAAACGGGTGGTGCATGAGGCTAAAAATCCATGGCAACAAGCTTCCACAGGCTTTTCACAAGCAGCACAGCCTCGACCCCAACTGCTCCCTCTGTGCATCTTTCAATACATGTGTGTAGAAATAGTAATCAGACCAAGGAATTAGATCAACATACCATATCAGGTCAGAGTTGTGTGACACTCTGACAGGAAGCAGCTGCTCTATGCTGGATTTTGTTCTTATAGCATTCACCAACTGTTGAAATTTGAGAAAACGAAATAAAGGGTTCTCTCTAAGGAATGTGTTTTTGAATATCAGTACAACAATACCACATTGTACAAGGCCAGCTAAGATTCCACCAAACACTGTCTATTTAGACTGTTAAAAAAATAAATAATAACTTTACAGATTGACATCATTCCAAGAAAAAAACATAAAAGTTGAAACAAAACTTGGGGATTCCAAGGTAACTATTTGGGCAGAAGAGAGGCAAAGAAAAAGGTGGCTTTAAGAAATAAGTTGTTTTGTAAAATCAAGAGAGAAAGAACAAATTCATGCCTTGGACCACCCGAATGAGCATTCAACGTGTCCTAATGTGATGAGTAAAGCAAGTTTATGAATTAACCATATAAGTGAACAAATTAAGAATGAGGTGATGTTGGCCATACCATTCCAGCTACACCTTCGACTCTACTACTACAAAGAAAATAACCTGACGTGCAGGGACGTGCACACATAGACTAGTCTAGGTAGTGCTTGAGCACCTGCCCGTTTTGCCCTCTGGACAGCAATGTGCCCTTTTGAAAGTTCGTTTTTTACAGTTTATTTTTATTTTTTACAGTGTACTGTATGTGGCTCATGGTAACATAGATCAATTCTGGATTAAAAGCTTCTAATATATACAACAATGCCCCAAATGCGCGTTGTAATTTTGTCAGACATCCCCACACGTGCCCCGCGGCACTCCCGTACGTGCACTGGCTGCAGCCCCTCCCTTCCCTGCTATGGCGGCAAATCTCTGTCATAAATCGCGAGGGCATATGAGATCCACGCGAGCACAAGTCAAGCAGCCGCGAACATATATTATTTTCGCGAGCACTATAAAGGCACTCGCGCGAGAGCAATATTGAAGCCTGCAGGGGAGAAACATGCCTTGAGCATGTGCAGCATCTACATGAGCTATCCTTGGTCTCCTGCGCTCTCGCGAGCAATTCCTGCTCTTCTGCTCGTGAAACTCTGGCCTGCTCTCGCGCGCGGAGAAATGTTAGGAAGTGGGCGTACCGTGTCCCAGTAACGCCAAATCTAATTGGTTACACCCCTCCTCTTTTATGATTGGCCGTTGTCTGGATTTAAACCTAAACCAGGAAGTCCCTCCAACCTCCAACGTGATGAAATATGGC
>NW_011356692.1:0-16849 GCF_000735185.1 Notothenia coriiceps
CACAGCGAGGTTGAGGAACCACACTGTGTTAACTGTTTTCTTCATCTTGAATCCGGTCACCCAGATAACCACTCCATTCCCGAGTACACCGAGAACAAAGGCCAGGCAGTAAACAATGAGAGACATGATGTTGAGAGACTGTCTCAGCTCAGCATGCTCTTCCTTGAAATCAAACTCATCATCATCATCTTCATAATAAGAGCCATTTCTACCATTGTCATCAGTTGAATTGATGAGATAGAAAGGAGTAGCTGTCATTAGATCCATCATTGTCTTAAGACCTGCAAAAAAATAAAACACAGCAAACAAATTAAACCTTTAAGTATTTTATTTAGATGGGAACAAAAGTCCCTAATAATACTTAAGCTTAATGTTTTCATAAATAATGTTCACAAAAAGGCCAATAGAAAATGCTATTCACATGGACATTACAATAGTCCCAATTAATTTACATTTGGACTTTATGTATCTAACGTGAGCCACCCCAATAGACAACAAGACAAATATTTCCTAAGAAAAACTTTCCTAACTTTCTGTGCTAGTTCGAGGTTTCATAAAATGACTCTAAAATGTACACTTGAAAAGTTTCGCTCTACATGCAGACATGCATAAGGTGCGCACATTTCATACTGAGTTAATTTACATCAGTGCACATATGGGACGGAAACACATACATCATTTAACCATTAAACCACTGTTGAATTAAAGCAAGAGTCCTTAGTTCTGATAAACAGGAGTCAAAACCCAGGTCACAGGCTTAATTAACAATAAGACAATATTTGCATGTAACTGAGTTAAAAAGTCCACCTCAAAGAATCGCAAATCTCTGATACGAAAACTGTTGCCAGTGCAGCCTGCATCGGATGCTTTTATTGTCTAATGCCGCCTGAGCTACGGTTCCTGAGGATAACAAAGGTACAGCACCTACCGTTCTGAAAGCGACTGTTTGAAGAGGATGTGTCTTCGTTGCAGAAGACACCGGACACATCTGACCAGTCTGTGGACTTCGTGAAGATCTGATCCCTGACTCCTTAAATATGTGACGTCATTGCACTCATCGAGGCGGGACCTCAGGCTACACCCCCCACCCCTAAAAACCATTAAACCTCTTGTACTTTATTCTTAAGGCATTATTGTATACAGTTTCAGTAAATATGGTTATACATTTTCTAAAACAAAACACAATTTCGACTTAATTTAAAGACTTTGATACATTCAGATTGAAGATGATGTGTATATAGTTAGTCATGACATGCTGTTTTCTCAATACTAGTCTGACGCAAAAATCATGCCAAGACATGCTTTCTTCTTGAAAAAGCCAAACAACAGACATTTGGGAAACTCCAAAAGTGAAAACACAAAGTAACCAAACAACTAAATACATAAATTGTGGGTTGTAAATATGACTACCTGAGACAGAGATGAACAGTGGCTTCTCATGTGCCCCAGTGATCCTGCTGCGTAATGTGTTTTTCTCATTGTGGGTTGACCTCATGGTGGCTTGAGGTTAAGTGTCTTTGTCACTGTGCAAATTAACATCTGAAGACGTAGGTTACTTATTTTTAATGTCCTCCTCTCTTTACCCTGCAGGAACGTCACTGCAACATCTGTCGATAATTTAGGGTTGCCGTGAAGTTATATAAAATAGCAGGCTACTCCCTCTGTGCCCCTGTCCACTTGATGCTGGACACACAACTGTGCCTCTGATTTAAACTGGAAAACAAAAACAACATCCAATTTTGCACTTTAAAGGTCACCCATTATGCAAAATCCACTTTTTCATGTCTTTTATACACAAACATGCGTCCTGTCTGTGTAAAGACATTCAGAAAGTTTCAGGAAAAAAGATTCCCTCTCTTTTCGTCCTGATCCATTTATATAAAAACCTTTCTGAAAATGAGCTGATCAGATTTTGGCCACTTTGTCATGTCACAATGTTTTAATTGGGTTGTGCAACCATTAGCCAATAACCAACCAAGCTAACGCCCGCCCACCTTATCACCTGAATCTCCTCCTTTTTTAACAAAACATCTGACAGAGGGGCGTGGGGAGTGGCAGTTCATTTGTAGACAGACATGGGGTGTTTCTCAAAGTCGAGGAAGGCTGTTCCCAGAGCCACTATTTCAAGCATACTACGTCATCGAGGGCCGCCGAAGGACTGTTCCAATGTCCAGCATACTTGGAATTCTACTGAGGCCGGCGTACTTCGTAGCGAGAAATTTCGAGGCTGCACATGTCTCCGCGGTCTAAAAATCCCCAAATGCTTTGCGCACGGACCAATTTCCAAATCTTTGGCGGAAATCGCGCTCCATTTAAGGCGGGGCCTCGCATGACGCACACCTGCACACCTGCACACCTGTTAGCCTGTCCACAATTCTTCGTTTTCCGAGGCTAGCAAGGATTCTTGCCTCGCTTCTGAAGCAAGTGACTCGGAAGACATGTGCTACCAAGCAAGCGTCCTCGACATTGAGAAACACCCACAGAATCAGCACTGGCTGAAACAGAGGAGATTATGGGATGCTAAAATGCACAATCTGTTTGGTATTCAAGCCAAACACTTCAGAGACATGTTTTGTATATATCTGAGACCTATAATATACTATTGAAAAAGAGTATAATAGGGAACCTTTAAAATCCAATCCTTCTGAAATGTGGAAAGACATTTAAAGTGCTATCATACTCGTAAATGGAGTTAGTGAAAGCACTACTGACCACAGTCAAACAGTAAATAAAACAGGGTTTCCTATTTGTGCAAACTAGTCATTTTCTGTTGAAAACGGAAACAAAAATGTTGTAATAAAGTTAAAAGAAGGACTTCTTGAGAATGGATGGGATATTTAAATCAATCATTACACTGAACCATGCATTCCTGGAACATCTGACATTCACAGTAAAGGTGAATAAGTGTAGGCATCACTTCAGAGCGGTTCATTGCAAACCGCAGACCTGATTGCAATCTTAAAACAAAAGATAATTCATCTACCCACCCTGAAGCAAATCTAAGCTGTAAATCTTAGCAATTTCATCCTTTAAAGCCTGCTGTGGTACATTCCTGCTGCTTTTCTATTCCAGATATATCCCAGTCAAGTTCTCAGTCGCGAAAATGCGAGTCTATCTAAAGACTTGCCGTGTCATGGACCTACGGAGCAGTTGAATAATTAAAAGAGTAAAAAACATTATTTTGAACAAATACCAAGGCAAACCAGAGGACTTGAAGGCACTTAAAATCTCCCTGACTTACTGAAACTTCCTGCAGTGAACATGTTTTGTTGTTTAAACAGCAGGATGGAGGCATGGACACAGGGGAGTGTTTGCTGGAGAGAAAGAAAATCAATCTCATGTCCCACGAGTGCAACCCTACCTTTCTTTGCGAGAGAAATGTTTCATCCGAGATTGACTCCATGGTCATAATTTCCTCCCACATGGTTCCTCTTTCTCAGTTTTTCGACCACGCTACCCACACATTTGTTCTTCTGTATCACCATGTTTTGAGTTAAATCTTTTTCCCCCTACAAATCTTATGTGGAAAACTGCAAAACTTGATGAATGGACTCTTTCCCAGTATGCTGTGCTTTTTCACTTTCCACGTGAACTTTAACAGGGAGTAAACAGATGTTAAGAAGAACTTAGCTATCAGAAACAAACTTGTTGGAAAATAATTTTTGGGGGAATAGAATTTGAAGAGTTTTGCAGTAGAATATGAAACCATTATTTAAATCATATGCACCAAATCAAACATGACTTAAAAGCCTAACTTTGACACCAATAGACATATTTCTGTATCTGTACTTTCCAAAGAGTTGATTAGGAACAACAGACAGAAGTCACTCCTAAAATGAATGCATAAAAATGCACTGTGGTTGATATTTACTTGCATTGAAAACTCACTGGGTTGCACACAAACAACATGGAACAAAGAAATCTAAATCCAAAGTTAGATCTAACAGTGAAACACAATGAGGCTCAATATCTTGAACTGATCAGATTCACACAGTGTGAGCTGCTATAACCTGCCCAACCCCAAGAAGTGAATCCCCCGCTAATGTACCCACACACCACACAGGAACTATGACCTGCCAAGAGTCCAGATGTGAGGGGGAGGACAGAAGGAGAGAGAGAGAGTAAAAGAGGACGAGACACTACACACTCTCAGTGAGTTCAGAGCATTACTCTTATTTAAGTGTGTGGGAGGGCTTATGCCTCCGTCATTATTGCCTTTATTCTTTTGGAAACATAAACATTTAACATCTGAATATTCGTCCCCAATGAGAGAAATTCAACAGCCGGTCCAAAAACAATTCATCCTAACTGCAGGAAACCTAAATAAGTTGACCCAATTACCTTTTTCATCAATCCTTTCACAGTGAACTGTTCCGCCCTATTTGCAACAGTAAATGAGATTACTGTTTTAGCTAAAGTCTAGACAGTATGACTACTTTGTGTAGTTTTGTTTTGACCCTCTTGAGAAATCAGCCTCCACTTTTCATTTTCTGTGCTCGAATGTGCTTTTTGCATTTTCTGCCTTACAGACTTGCAGCAGAACTCGAAGGCAGAGCATTTTGCTGGTGTCTGTGGGGGATATTAATAGCTATCCCAAGGCTATAGTTTGAGGGAAGCCTTCAGAGCTGAGGGCTTGCCAGAGTTCTTGATTTACCAACCCAACATGCAATTATGTGTGTGCCGCACAAATACCAATTTGGGTGTGTAAAACAACTAGTGGAGGTTTAAAGAGAATTGAGTTTTTAGTAGAGGTTGATTGATGCAGTTTGAGTTTGGGGGTTTATTGTTCACTACAGCAGCTGGGAGGGTGGGGTCGAAACCTGAAAGGCACAGCTAAATGTACGAGGTATGTTTGTGTCTGTGTGCGGGGCAATGCAGAACTCATGATGTGACTCCTGCTCCCATCATCACTGTAATACACCCAGTATTTTTCATCGCTGCTGAGAGCTAAACAATGTGAGCTCACAGTATTCTTAACTCCTCTTGTGAAATGTGAGTATAGTATGCTAGCTGTTGTGTTGAAATCAGACTCCAGTTACACTGCCACAAAGACACAAATAGTGGGAATCTGCAGCGTCCTGAAACCACAAAGGATTGTTGATCTTGTTGCGGTGATGACTGGAAATCAACCCTTGTCTCACGGGTGCGGAGAGGTCAGGAATTTTTTATTTTTTTATTCAACACCGGTGCCAATGGCTTTCGTTCCTTTGGCTGACTGACGGTTTTTTTTCCATGAAAAACACCACACGCAGGGAAAAAAAGCTAAACCTCAATAACCTAAAACCACTTCCTTACATTCGTCCCTACTTTCAACCGCAATGCCTGGTCCCCCTCAGCAGACCGAAAGGATATGAATAATCAGCCTAGGCTCTGTCTGAAAACAAGGCTGGCAGGCATAAGTCATACACTGAGTCGACACAGAGCTCTCTCTGAGGGTATTCTTGGGTACGGTGGAATGGGGTTAGGGGGACCGGAACTGGTTAAACAGGGAGCAGCAGATGGTGAAATCAATGGAAGTTATGATCCTATCCATGTACTGTAACTAAGGTTAATGGTGGGAAATGGTGGGGAAAAAAGGTGGGGGCAATTATTTAAGGTCAATGACAGTTTTAGATTGAATGCAAAGCATTTATCTCGTTTCTTTCTTCATCAAGCGGATCACATCCTGGATGTTGTTTTGCACGTGTGCAACTGAAACCGGCATCTGGGTGTCATATGTAGTACTATCAAAGACGTTTCTTGGCAATTAGCTAAGGGACTCTTTGCATTTGTTGCTCATTTTAACGATTTTGGAAATTTGGTTTTCTCAAATAAATGCCATTGAAATGTCCTATAGCCTCATGTTTACTGCTGAAAACTTAATGAAATGTTATCTCTACTGTAGTTATAGAGTAAAGAGCAAACAAACAAAACAGTGAACAAAAATGCACCCTGAGGCTTTTCATTTATTTACAGAGAGGATTTTTCTCAGCAGAATGTTGCGCTTCATTGCAATTGAAGAAGAATAAAGCAAGTGCTATGCAGGTTGTAAGAGGAATGATGCAGACAGGAGTGTGCCACACACTAATGATGGGGGAGAACTTGCCTGTGCTGGATGGGAATGCGTTATATTTTAGCCTTAAGTGTATAATCATAGGGTTTGGTTAAATGCACCCTCACATTTAAATGTTTTCCTGTCTGGTTCTGATAAACACCTATGCTCATACATGAGTAACGGAGCCTTGTACAGTACCTCTCAGTAAGCCTCCATTCTGTAGCATTGACTCAGCAATGATAAGCAGTTTTCCAATGTCAAAACAGTAAGAGTGCTGATTTCCTTTGAACATCTCATACCCAAACCAGATAGATAGAGGACAGTGATACATGTGTTTCCTAGGAGGATTAAACAATTTCATTTCAAACTGTTGAATCATGCAAAGTTCTGCTTTACTGTAAAGGAGAAACACGTTTCTTTTAACTTATATAAATAGTTTAAATGGCTCCAAAAGGTTGTAGGAAAACGTATGACGAACATTCTGTTAGTGACAATAAACAAATGTTGAATAAAATGAATTAACAACTAAATGCTTTCAGTGTCAACAACTGTATAACAACAATATACGGGAATCTGAAAATGCTGTAATATGTTTTGGCTAGGATTATTTCATGTTAAAGGTGGTATGTGTAAAGCCTGGAAACATGCTCCATATAAATAGGTCAGCATTTCACCTTTTCTACTGCTTCCATAAAACATACATTTCCAATCATCAGTTATTAAAAGCCATCTACTAACAAACAGCAGGACAAATGAAAGCACAATTCAACGTTTTTGGAACTCAACAACACAGCTCTCTGTTAATCTCCATGTGTGGAGTCGGCCTATAGTTAATCTTAGTAAACTGTGTTTTTACTGTGCCACTAAAAATGGACTGTGCAGTCTGTAAACGCTTTGATAGTTGGTATATTGGAATAAACCCAAAGTGGCAGAAACAAGTGTAACCTGTGAAACGCCAGCAGTAGAAAGTTTGCTATGTACGGTTTGCGCTGGCTAAATTTGAGGTGCAGCCACAATTGAAGGTGCATTTCCCTGAGCTGAATCCTGCTCTTTTAAAAAGAAAGTTTTTATTTGTATTTCTATGGCTTTAAATGTAATCCAATAAACTGCCTAATACACACAGACCCAGTTCCTCCAACCATTGACCCCTGACAGCTCTTTTTTTACTCATCTCATGTTGGAATGGGGGCAATCTGGAGCTACAATGATTCACTTTGGCCTTTAGACAAGCAAGTGGAATCACTGTATGAGTGTGATGTTTATCACCCTGTAACCTCTAAATATTTAGCTGAACATTTTGATAATTTTTTTATTTGAATGTTTTAGATGACATTTCTGGCCAAGTGGTAAGCATTTCACTTTTAAGGTTGAGCAATAGGTTGTTCATATCATGTATTGCAACCCGATTGCAACACAGCTACATGTATATACCGGATCTTTCCAGGCAGCAGCTGGCTGATAACAGACCTCCTTTAAAGTATGAGTATGCAGAATACGAATACAATACAAATAATACTTTATATATGTTTTTTTTTTGGCTCTCTGGGTGATGGAAATGGCACATTTGCTATCAGACAATTTAACTGTCCAGGAGGGTGTTTAACCACTTGTAATACAAACACATACCAAGTTTTACTTAACATCCGCACGTGTGAATGTTAATTTATAGTCACTAAAAGGCAATATACATCTCATATCCAGGCAACTGCTCAAAATCTCAGACTAAAAGCATGCTCCAAAAGGGGAATTCCAAATGTTAGTTGGCAATTCAAATAGTTTACTCTTTCAAGCTGTTTTTCCCCCAGTTTGCTTTTCTGTCTTTCACAGTATGCTCTAAATTGTTCTTGGGAAATGTAACACATGTTTACCTCTATGCTAGAGGACCTTGAGAAAAAGGAGATAAGAGCATTAAAATACCTGAAATCTAGAGGGTGAGTGCACATTCATCTTCTGGCCAGACAGCAGGCATGAAGCTTTTCCTTCTTCTGACTCTCTTTGGAGGGGCAGGTATAGTACATCATTTATAAATACTGTACCAAATCTGAATGTGTGGCATTGAGTAGTCTAACATATTGATGATTAATGATTGATGTCAATAACATAATTGATCTGTTTTTGTCTTTTTTCCAATGTTTCAACAGCCGCAGCTGCCCTGAAGGAAGATAACAAGATTGTTGGAGGTTATGAGTGTCCAAAAAACTCTGTGCCCTACCAAGTGTCTCTTTACACTGGGTACAACTTTTGTGGCGGGACTCTTCTGTCTGAGGAGTGGGTGCTCTCTGCTGCACACTGCAGAACAAAGTAAGAAATACAAGCATGCAAAACCAAACTAGAAGCTGGTAAACACTGATGGATTGATGTCAAAGTTTATATCTTGAGATTTCCATTATTTCTTCAAGGTCAGATATAGAAATTCGGCTGGGAGAGCATGACATCTTTGAACCCGAGGGAACAGAACAGCACATTATGTCTGCCAAGTTTATTCGACACCCTGACTACAACTCCGGCACACAGGATAGTGATATAATGCTGATCAAACTTAGTCGACCTGCCACTCTGAACAGCTACGTGCACCCTGCTGCGCTCCCTTCAAAGTGTGCCAGTGATGGGACAATGTGCCAAATCTCTGGATGGGGGAATATCCGTCCCAGTAATGAGGGCTGTGAGTCATCAGACTGATTGAGATTGTCCAAAAAATGCCATTTCTAACATTATTGTATATAAAAACAGGATTTGTCTGTCCTTTCCAGCAAGGTACCCTCATAAATTACAGTGCCTGGAAGCCCCTCTCCTGAGTGATGACACATGCTTTAATTCATATCCTTTCCAAATCACTGAAAACATGATCTGTGCTGGCTTTCTGGAGGGTGGGAGGGACTCCTGTCAGGTAATATAAAAATGGCTGCTGTAACACAAAACAATTGTTTCTGTCACTATGTGCACCAATCCTCTTTTGTTATATCTTCAGGGTGACTCTGGGGGTCCCATGATGTGTGACAGAGAGCTCCATGGAGTCGTGTCTTGGGGGAAAGGATGTGCTCAAAAGAAAAAGCCTGGGGTGTACACAAAGGTTTGCAATTACCTCTCCTGGATCAAGAACACCATGGCATCTGGCTAAGCAGCATACACATCAAAGTATTCGCATGTTAACTGGCAGTAAAGTCAACTACATGTGATGTGCTGTGTGTGCAGTGTGGTTTTTAAGTCATTACATAAGAGTGTGTATCTATAAATAACATCTTGAATGAAGGGAAGTACATCTGCCTCCTACAACTACTTTGACTTTTCATTACAGTGAATTGACAGACAGGTGTTTTGCCCTACAGGTGTATAAAACAATTTTGTCTGGAAAGCCACTTGTGCTTAGCACCCTATAGCTTTGGTAAGGAGGACTGTAAATCAAAATGGCATCTAACTAAGTATAGAGGGTAACACAGAGATCTAGCTGCCGCCCATGCTTTCACTGTATTTGACTCTAGGAGCTTATACTCAGAACAACTTTACAATGAATAGGCAGACATGTTCCTTGCTCACGGAGGGCTCGGTAGAACACAGAGTAGTTGAGTAACAAACCTGCTATTTACAGTCAGTAAATCACAAAGGAGCAATAAATGCTACTTCACTGCTCTCTGTGGGCTAAAACTGTAAAGTATGTTGCGCACTCCACACTCCACCATCCCTGATTATGTAGCACTGTCTGCAACAAATAATGGTACTTCAACATTTGACTATTCAGCAACTGTATATGTTGTAGTTGGGCTTGAATGTTGTTTGTGTTTGGAGTAAATTGGAGCATTTTAGTTATTTTCCTCAAAACTATTAATACATACTGCAAGACACCAACTCCATATCTATGAAACTGCTTTGTTACTACCTCTCTGTGAAAGCTCCCAAACTAGGATTCAAACAACAGCATCAGGTGCCCTTATAGAAAAGCTCAATCACAAAATGCTCCTGTGATTTGCGTGTATTTCGGTTCCTTGGGTGTGGCACACAGCAGCAGGGTGAGTCACGAGGCATTTGCTTGACCATAAAGAGGCATAACGAGGACTCATTTATGCACAAGAAATAGCTCTTATTGCCATGAAGCATGCTGGAGGCTGCATCGTTTTATTTTTGAAAACAGAGCTTTGGAAAGGATGTTGTTTCTGGCAACATAAATCTGCAGGTTTGAATCTTACAGGATTCCACAAACTATGTTTACGAGCTTCTGATGGTAGCTTCGTAGAAGAGTTATTCTCCTGCAAATGCACACCAACTCAGTTATCCCTCAGTGACTTCATTGACTATCCAGGGACAAGTGGGAAAGCACTATACTACTTTAGCCATGATCATTTAACGAAAATAGAGCTTTAAAAAGGGAAGAATGAAGATAGCAATTTGATAGATTAATGTTAAAACATTGTATGGTGAATTAAAAGTAACAAACAATGGCTCACATGCATACAGTTTTATGATTGATGAAAACATACAGATGTCTTGGAGTAAGCCCACATATATTAACATGTGCAATAAGTCAAGCCAATTCACCATCCCTAAACACATTGACCGGCTCAGCCTCCACACATGACATCAGTTGCCTCGTGGCTTCTATTTGGGTCGACATGAAGCGTGTTGACGGCTCGGGACAACTTCTGCGGGTAAGGGTGGGGACCTTCGTGAGCGGTCAACAGTTTCCCCTGTAAAGGAACTCTCCAGGGATGTAATCATGGTTTTAATTCAGGACAGTGGCAGCAACTGAACCAGCTGCGTTTGTACTCTGAAGGCAAAGATTAGTAGAACAAAGACAAGACTTCCTTTTACTCTGTGACATCAGCTTTACTCCTTTGATATTACACTTCACCACTAAAACGTTTTTCCACTACTTCCTAAAACTTAAATACCACTTTGTTATATTTAACCGTTGCAGTGTCAGATAGGAACCAGCAGAGGGCAACATCCAACCAGTTTACAAGCTTGACTGCAGCTTCTGAAGTTACTTAATACTCCCTCTTAAGGTTAATGCGATTAAATACCTGACATCCTCTTCGCTAGGCACATATTCTCTAACCAAAGCTGTTAGGTAATTGTGGTGGAGTAAAAGGTAAGATTGAAAGTTAAATGTAGAATATATTACATTTTGCTCAAGGGTTAGGGTTAGGGGTTAAAAAATAAGTAAAAAGCAAATACAGACTTTTACTTAACTACAATGATTGAGTAACTGTACTTCCACCACTGATCGAGTGGACAAATATGTTTAATTTGAGTGCGAAAGTGTTATTTAACTTGGGCTATGTTAATGTTAGTGCGGCTGCAAAATAGAACTTTATGGCAATATGAGCAAACAGAAGTCCTACTTCTTGGTTTCCTCTTTGTTTATTTGAAGCTCATGTACTGTACCGTTCACTTTGGAAACTTCTTTCATTGCATTACAGTAAATAGTCTTGTCCGAATGGTCCCAGACTTAAATTCTCTGTCTTAAAAGACAAAAGAAAGCCGCACAGATGTGCTCGCACGACGTCAGTCAGAGGGACCACCGCCTTGCTTCTGACGTAGGCTGAGTCAGTGACAGCGCCTGTATGCAAATGTGTAACCCCCAGACTGAAGGAGCGTATGCCTACACATGGCCGATGCTTTCACCCTAGCCTATAAAGAGAACTACCGTCATGCCAAGTTCACACAGAAGAGAAACACCGGATTGATGTCTCGCAAATTGAAATCCAGGGGAGCTTAACATCAGGTAGGTGCGAATAAATAATTCTTGCATGATTGTAGTACCGGTGATGTTTGTAAATGACTTATAAACTCATAGATACAGTTGTCTTTGTCTGAGTTAAGAGATAAGTTGTGATTTAAATATAAACAAAAATATCTTCTGTAGAATCATGGCATGTCACTCAAAATGATTTGATTTAAAACACAAATGTTTAAATAAAAACAGACATCCCATTTCTGCTAGAGGTAAGTTGCCTGATGAAATGCATATTACATTTACTCTCGTGTGTTTTTTATATCTGATAATGAATGTTTTTAATTCATCAACCCCGGTGTTAGTTCTTGCTTTGATACAAAGTCAGTTAAATGTTTCTATTAGAATAAGGTTTTATGCTATGTTTCAGAGTGAGTGTTGTCTGACAAGCTATAAAGCAATTGTATAAACAAGCATTAACAAAAAATATTTCATATTATTCATAGTTTGGAATAATCTTTGAAATACTATATTATTGCATACATTGAAAAATGTGAAAAATAATAAGTTAGACATAAACAGATAATGTTAACACACTACCTAGTCTTTTGATCCCACTGTGTGTTATTGCTGGTTTTACATAACCTGAACTGTTTATCATCATCTGTTTATTTACAATATAGGACAAGGTTGTTTACATTTAAAAAGTTATAACTTGGATCTTAAAGCTTGGCCTGGTTGCTGTATAATTTTTCAACTTATGGCTTTTTAGCAGATCTTAAAGAAGAAATATAAACCGATTAACTCCATGTACAGTAACACACCCTGAACTCTGTCTGTGTACATTTTTAGCATAACCGAGCAATTCTATAACTGTTGTGTTTTCGTGTCTGATAGGTAGAGAAGCACAATGGATCTGAAACCTTTATTGAAGAACTTGGGCTCAATTGTCCGCGCCATCTGCACTTTTGGGTTTGCTGTGCTGGTTATGTGCTTGCTGGTGTGGGCCTATGTGGACGGTTTTCAGCTGGTAACATCCAAATACGGAATCATCTCCTTTGGCTTTTATGGGCTACTCCTCTCACTTCACGTGTTGGTCCAGAGCCTCTTCGCCTTCATTGAGCACCGACGAATGAAAGCACGCACAGAGCCCTGCTCCTTTACCAAAACAATTGGCTTCACAATTTCAGCCTATCAGGAGGACCCCGCTTATCTCAAGGAGTGCCTCAGCTCCATCAAGGCCCTCAGCTATCCTCCGGAGCTGCTGCGCATCATCATGGTGATCGATGGGAACACAGATGATGACCGGTACATGATGGAAATGTTCAGAGAGGTGTTTGAAGACCGGGACCCTGGCTGTTATGTGTGGAAAAATAACTACCATACGTGGAATCCCATCCAGGCCCAGCAGCCTGTGGAAACGGCAACAGAAATGGGCCCAGAAGGGGATGCTGAATTGGGCACAGGAGGGGATGCTGAATTGGGCACAGGAGGGAATGCTGAAATAGGCCAAGGAGGGAATGCTGAAATCGGCCCAGGAGGGGATGCTGAACCAACTTTTGTTGAGGACCCAGAGCGAAGAGACGTAGAGCAACTGATCCGGAACAAGCAGTGCGTGTGCATCATGCAGAAGTGGGGCGGCAAGCGGGAGGTGATGTACACTGCGTTCAAAGCACTTGGGTCATCAGTGGACTATATACAGGTGTGTATTCTTCTTTTTGAAATCATATTCCCTATGTTTAAAAAAAAGAAAAAGTGATTGAACCATAGTGTGCAATTTCTTTTATGACAAGACTCTCTTACTCCCTCCCTTAGGTGTGTGACTCAGACACCAAGCTGGACACTCTGGCCACCATTGAGCTGTGTAAAGTGTTAGAAAGTAACGACAAGTACGGTGCTGTGGGAGGAGATGTGATGATCCTTAACCTGAAAGACTCTTACATCAGCTTCATGAGCAGTCTTAGATACTGGATGGCTTTCAACATCGAAAGGTCCTGCCAGTCCTTCTTCGACTGTGTGTCCTGCATTAGTGGTCCTTTGGGTGAGAGAAAAAGCTTATTCCCTTTTGATATGTGTCAATGTATTGGTGTACATGTCAAGCAGTTGTATTCAGAGCTATAATGCACTGTTCTAACTCATTGTGTTTCTTTCTTGAATTGCTCCATAAAGGTCTGTATAGGAACGATCTCCTCCAGCAGTTTCTGGAGTCCTGGTACAATCAGATGTTTTTGGGAAGTCACTGCACATTTGGTGACGACAGACATCTTACCAACCGAATGCTGAGCATGGGCTATGCTACAAAGTAAGAAGCTTTTCAACATTGTGCACAGTTATGATATCAGATGCAATTATCTTGAAGTGACGGTGTAACCTTTGCTGTAATGATAAAGGTTTCATAAATCTTGTTTTTGCCTTTTCTTTTAGATACACAGCCCGCTCCAAATGCTACACAGAGACACCTGCTGAGTTTCTGCGCTGGCTGAACCAGCAGACTCGCTGGACAAAATCATACTTCCGCGAGTGGCTCTTCAATGCAATGTGGTGGCACAAGCACCACCTCTGGATGACTTACGAGTCCATCGTCTCGGGTATTTTCCCCTTCTTCGTTACAGCCACAATCATCCAGCTGTTTTGGACAGGCACGGTGTGGGACATCCTCTGGATCCTGTGCTGCATCCAGCTGATCGGGCTGGTGAAAGCATCTTACGCCTGCATCCTGCGCAGAGACATGGTGATGGTGTTCATGTCCCTCTACTCGGCCCTGTACATGACCAGCCTGCTGCCTGCCAAGTACTTCGCGATTCTCACCATGAACAAAAGCAGCTGGGGGACTTCTGGCAGGCGTAAAATTGTAGGGAACTACATTCCTCTTCTCCCTCTGTCGGTGTGGATGGTCATTTTACTAGGCGGGCTGGGTTACTCAATTTACAGGGAGAGTCAACTGGACTGGTCCGAGCCAGCCAAAGTAGAGGAACTCACCTTTATCATTTTTGGCTGCGTGGCCTACATCGTATACTGGCTGCTTATGATCATCCTTTACTGGGTGTGGTTCCGCAAGTTATGTAGAAAACGGGTAGGAAGTTATACTTTAAGTGTGTAGTGTCCAGTGAAGGACACTACACACTTAAAGTATAACAACAAATAGAAAAATAATTGATTTTAATTCAACTATTTACCTTATTTTGTTCTGTGGGTCTTTATTTAGTCTCACATTTCAGTAACTGATGGACAGGGTTTTCCCGGCAGTTTCTAAACCAACACACTTCAAAGTGTTAATATTGATGAAGTGGATAAAATCCGCTCTGCAATAGTGTTTAGAAAATATAAATAATATATGTAAGAAAACAGGTTTGATTCATATGGAGATGTTATTGCACATTTAAATGAAACTGTACTGAGGGCTTTTGCGCCCATGCACTTCTCAGGTTTCTCTTTGTCAGTTTATGATGGGAAGAAGGCATTTTATATTTGTTCAAGATATCTGAGAAATGTAATCTCATGTGTATTGTATTTAAAGTAGGTAGCAATTGATCTTGGATTATTTGTTTTAAAAATATGTTTAGACTATATATCTGCATAATGTATGTGTATGTACTGTAAGCATACTTCAACAACAATCACTTCACCACTGTCATTGTAATTGCACTGAATCCTGGATAGCACTTTCTGCAGAGTTGCTGTGATTATAATGCTGAAAGATAAACTGTTCTCTACAGTATATGAAAATTAAAGTGATGCTGTGGCCTAGGATCAAAACATGGAGGCTTGAAGGATGAAACAATGGGGACTGATGTTTCATATTGTAGGCAGTAAAATGCACCTTGATTGCGTTGACAACATTTGTCATTTTAGCACACACACAGAAACACACACACACACATATATATATATATATATATATATATATATATATACACATATATATAAATATATATATGGCTGGATATTGTCGGTAAATGTGAAAACTTTGATGGTTGTGGGAATTTGTACAGAATTGAAAAAGAATAAATATTTTTTTAATGTGTTCAACTCTTTTCTTTGGGTGATAAAAATCTCTTTCCAGTAAACAGAAAAAACAATGTCTTAGTAGATCATTCGTTAGTTACATAATTCTGTATACAGGGGAAACACTGTGATGTCACAGTGTTCAAGTTTTAGAGATTTACAGATACAATCTTCACGGCACTGATAAGAGAAATGTGAAACTGCCACAAGGGCAGCGATCCCTCTATTTACAAGGAGCACCCAGGAGCCAACAATATAATTCACATCTGTGTTCAAAGTACATTCGGATAGTTTAAAAAACAATAAAAAAGAGGTTTCCATGTTAAAGTAGTTTATAACTCAGTTTCCACAGATTAGCAAATCAATGACAATCTGCAACTTCAAGATAATCACTATTACTATCTCTGAGCCGGAAACTGCTGCACATCTAAATTGGTAAAAGTGTAATTATCAAAGGTGATAGTGAGAGTGGAAACCCTTTTCTGAATCAGAACACCTTTATTCGTCCCACTGAGGGGAAATTTACATTTGTTACAGCAGAAAAGAGCCAAAGACAGCTTAAAGGTGGGGTAGGTAATTCACTTCAGAAACACTTTTTGTTATATTCCATGGAATGCGCTTAACATCCCGATAGCAATGAATACATTACATGCTTTGACAATAAATGTCATCTGTGGATACCGTGGTGCTTTTCAAATTTCGACCAAGCCGGCCCGGCTCAGATAAATGGATGGCCTACCTGCCTGTCAGCCTTCCATCTCATGCACAAACTTATCTCATGCCCTCATTGGTCATGTGCGCGTTCGTGTGTGTTGGAGGAGGGGCTCTGTAAAAATCCTGCGTTCACACCGGATGCGATGCGATGTTTGGGGGCGGCGCGATTACATGTAAAGTCAATGCAGAGACGCGGACAGACGCAAATTCGCTCCGACGGCGAGCATGAAGTCTATGGAGCTATTTCAGGGTCATAAGTTTTGATCATTCAAAAAAATACAATTTATTTGAAAGTCCAAGTTTTCATCCTGAACTTTGAAAAATACAATGTTGCATTCAAAACAAAAAAAAGTATTTGAAAACATTTTTCAGGTTGAATATTGTTTTGATTCAGTTCAGCAATTTTTTTAAATAAAATATTTATTTTC
>NW_011356693.1:0-2064 GCF_000735185.1 Notothenia coriiceps
TGCAGCTTCCTAGCTATGTGTGGGAGCGGAGCTCACCCAAAGCTCAAGGTCGGAGTGATGTCTGGTTTATGAATAACTCTTTGTATTCTTCCAGTGTATGACCTTGCTACTCTCTATTGCAGGCTAAAGACTTCTATTTATTAGTGCCCGTGCTCCAGCAAGTTACTGTGGGGTGAGGTGAGGCACAGATGAGCTCTGCCTCACCTCAGAATGCGTCACCCCACAGAAACTGGCTGGAAAGCGGGCACTAAGCGCATGCCTGTTTCCTTCTCACTGTAGGTCACCAATGTAATGTTTGTAGACCCCTTTATTACATGTATCCTCGCCATCCATAGTCTCTAAATAACTTATTTAAGGTATATATGATATTTGGGCTCGCTGGTCTCATCATACAACGGCAATGAAAAAAGCACCAGGGGAGGCAGCCATAACCTCTGCCGCACTGAAGGGGGCGCACTTGAGCCCACAAGTTCTTGTTGCTACTGTTATTCTACACAGAGACGGTAGACACAAACAACAAACTAGACTTTTCAAACTACAGTAAGATAAGGAGGACTTTTACAACAAACGAATAGAGATTGTTGTCCAGAAGGAGAGCATGGACTTCATCTTCAAGTCAAGGTAAGACCGCCATTGTAATGAAAATGGGATCTGACTAAGAAAGAACAATCCAATATTTAGATGTTGGGTATCCTTTTGTTGAACGGTCTGTTTAAAATGAATCGAAGCATCAGACTAAAAAAGCTTTTGAAAATAACCGAATATTTTGATTAATGTCAAAATATACTTTTTGTAAATCTGAGTCAGTGCCTCAGCAGCCATGAAGCTCACCGCACGTCACTGCTGTATTAGTACTGCAGTACTGATACCAGAAAAACATACTCAAGTACAGTAACAAAGTATTTGTACTCCACTAGTTCCTGCCTCTGGAAACCTTGTGTCCCAGCATGCGTCCTCCACCTTCTCCCTCCATCAGCCTGTAAACACCATCCCCCTATTTGATCAGAGGTGAAGCATGGATCACTTCATTACAGTTTCCTGTGTGCGTTCCCCCGTGGTTTGTGAGGTCAAATGATGTGGTCGCCTCTCCTATCCTCTTCCTCGGATAAAGCTCTGGTCTAAAGACTCCCCACGGCCTCTTCCTGTTGTTGTTGTTGTGTCCGTGATGTATCGCCCCAATAATCAGAGGATATACTGCGAGACAGCCTTAGGAGAACCTGCTTCATAGTGTGAGTACATTACATATTATTGAGAGAGAATACAACATGCACCTCGAGGCTTGAGGGGGGGAGGGGAAATCTTCTGCAATATTCCTCAACTGCAGGATTGTTATTGAGCATCAAGTTGAGCCACCAGCTGGAATCTGTAGGAAAGAGTTTTTTATTTTGACGACATCAACACGCTGCTACCGCTTAGCGAAATGAGGCTACTCTAAAGGTAGCATCTCCCTGGTTGCTTCACAACAAGGCCATGGGATTTCTCCTTTTGATTTGGATTATTGTCAAAAAATAATCTCAACGTTTATGATTCTTACTAATGTTGGGCTATAAAGGAACTACAGAAGGTCACATGACTTTTAACAGATCCTCTTTCATGCTGGCCAAAAACACATTCAGAAAACCATTGAAATTCTGACTCATTTTGGGTTTTAGGACTCATTCCTGCTGTTTGAATGTTCACCTCAACCTCTCTATCCAATACGAAGCAGCTGCTGAGGTATTAGCCAACAGGAAAGCTGTCAATCATTTCTCTCTGTAAAGAGTTGAAATTACCTATTCAACCTCTCCAGACCACACTAAGCAGAGTGAAATGTGAAATGGTTGGCCGGTGTTGCCTGGCGACAGTAATTTTTTGCCTTTGTGGTGAGTTCCCATTTCTGTGTATTCAGTGGTTTCCAGTGTGGAGCAAGTAAGAGAAATACCTCACCTTTCACGTGTGTGTGTGTGTGTGTGTGTGTGTGTGTGTGTGTGTGTGTGTGTGTGTGTGTGTGTGTGTGTGTGTGTGTGTGTGTGTGTGTGTGTGTGTGTGTGTGTGGGGGGGGGTTTTTGTGTGTGTGTGTGTGTG
>NW_011356694.1:0-3704 GCF_000735185.1 Notothenia coriiceps
CATGTGAGGGAGAGGGGGGGGGGGGGGGGGGGTCGGTGTGTAGCGTGCTGCAGCAGCAGTCTGCTCTGCACGCAGGCTTCCTCCAAGTTTACAGTAAAACAAACTGGTGGTGTGACCAATGGCCATTTATAATTATTAATACTATTACTATTATTAGCATTAGTCTATATTTTGGTTGAAACTAAGCCAGAAACAAAAAAAAAACCTAAATATTAATAAAAAATATATAAATAAAATCGATTTTTAAAAATAATATTCGATTATGGAGACTGTAACGAATATTCGAATAATCGAATAATCACTGGCATCCCTAGTATTAGCACAAATAAACTCCTGCTAACATGAAGTCTAAGTAATGCAATTTAAACATATTGCACATTTAAAAAAACACTATGCTTTGCACGAGAGATCGCTGTCGCTGCACAGAATCTGAAGAAAGTCCGAACTGTTTGAAGTGTCTGACGTGTGAGAGGTATGCAGCCTCTCAACTGACCATCTCCGAACCGAGCAGCTGTCCAATCACAACGCAGAGATGTGTGTTCCCTCAGAAAGCACGGGGCTAGCAGTCCTTCCCCGGATACGAGGCACTAGAAGGCATCACTCCACATCCCAGCCTTTCAGCCTTGGCTCTTCTGCTGTTTTATTAGGATATTATCTGCAGTCCATTAATACATGTCTCGCTGGCTGGAGTCCCGCAGGACGAGTGGCAAGTGGCCCGATGATAGAGAATCAGAATCCCTTTACTCGTCCCACAGAGGGGAAATGTGCATTAGCTACAGCAGAAAAGAGCCAAAGACAGCTTCATGTTAATAAGAAGCATGCATTAAAAAAGATTATACAGATAAAACGATTACAAAATACCAGTGGTGAACCGTCCGGGCCTTCGAGGAATGGTATCTGTGTTGTTGATCTGTAATATCACAGTGTTACGTTGATTTGTTTCTCCTTCTCGGTCCATGCACTACGCATTTCAGTGGTTTTGTGTTAGAAACAAAATGCGACCAATCAGATGTTGTTCTGGGTCTCTGGGTAGAATATCCTTTAACCAGGTATTCTATATCCTTGATAGAAGGCCCTGGCCCTCACACTGAATGAGAGCGTTTGATTGACAGTTTGATCAACCAATCAGATATTGATTTGTAGCCAAATGGGGTGATAGACACGGTTCTCCACTGCTTTACATGAATGCCTCTGACAGCGCCTAAAGAGTCTGGCTCCTGTGTCCCACTGTGCATCACGTGTTGTTACTGGATGAGGATATCGTGTACACCACGGCACTTTGTATGCTGCTGCTGATTGGCCGTCTTTGTACGCACGCATACTTTCCCATCGGTTGGGTTTTATATATAAATCTCTCCTTGGGCTGGTTATATTCACACTTATATGTGTGAACAACAAAGTCTATATGGCCTGCGTTTTGTGTTTGCAGCGTTTGGTTTCTGCAGCTTTTAGTAAACGCTGCGCATGCCTCCTCAAGTTGCTGAATGTTCTCTAAATGCTGCATGTGTTCTCAAGTTGCTGAAGATGTTTCTTCATGTGGAACATTTGGGTTTTCATGTCTGCATCCTTTCTGAAGCTGCAGCGTGTTTATTTTGGATTATAAAAAACTTGCAGATGTATGTAAAGTCTTTCTCCAGGTCTAAATATAGACACTTTGTTATCTGTAGACGTGTTCACTCCCCTCCCCCGTCTCCACTCCCCTCCCCCGTCTCCACTTGTTAGCTCTTGTCAGCCGACCTCCTTTATGAATCTGAGACGTTATTAATTAATAAAACCTCAGATATGTAAATGAGGGCTCCTGATGTTTCCGTGGATGTGAGGCAGCGGCACTTATTCAGGCCTGACCGCTGATTGAGCCGCACCATAACAAAGATGTTTTTAATAAAGCCGGAGACAATGGAGACGTCAGCTGCTAACGGGATGCGATAATGTCCCCACGGACGATTAGATGAGTCACCACACACCGGCTTTACCGCTCATCCTTTATTGAATCATTAGGAACAATCCACTTTTATTTGCCGTGAATAAACAAACAATAAACAGCCATGAGGCACGGAGGCATATCATCTTCCTAGCTGCTGAGGGGGGGTTTAAATCGACAGGATGATGAAGGATCTCAGGTCAGACAGAGAGGAAGCTTTCTGAATTAAATCAGCAGGTTAAACCTGATATGGAGTTAATGTCTGTTTGAGAGTATGAATAGCTTATCCATTCAAATCTAAGGAGGCCCACGGGTGCAAACGCTCTACAACGATCCATCTGGAGAACCACGCTGCAGCTTCAGGAAGGATGCAGACATGAAAACACAAAGGTTCCACAAGAAGAAACATTCAGCAACTTGAGGAGACATGCAGCATTTAGAGAACATTCAGCACCTTGAGGAGACATGCAGCGTTTAGAGAACATTCAGCACCTTGAGGAGACATGCAGCGTTTACTACAAGCTGCAGAAACCAAACGCTGAAGAAGCTCAAAACACAACGGAGACCAGGGGACACTAAAGAGTGACGCACACAGCTGGGAGACCAGGGGACACTAAAGAGTGACGCACACAGCTGGGAGACCAGGGGACACTAAAGAGTGATGCACACAGCTGGGAGACCAGGGGACACTAAAGAGTGATGCACACAGCGGGAGACCAGGGGACACTAAAGAGTGACGCACACAGCTGGGAGACCAGGGGACACTAAAGAGTGACGCACACAGCTGGGAGACCAGGGGACAGTAAAGAGTGAAGCACACAGCTGGGAGACCAGGGGACACTAAAGAGTGACGCACACAGCTGGGAGACCAGGGGACACTAAAGAGTGATGCACACAGCTGGGAGACCAGGGGACACTAAAGAGTGACGCACACAGCTGGAGACCAGGGGACACTAAAGAGTGACGCACACAGCTGGGAGACCAGGGGACACTAAAGAGTGACGCACACAGCTGGGAGACCAGGGGACACTAGAGAGTGACGCTACACAGCTGGGAGACCAGGGGACACTAAAGAGAAGCACACAGCTGGAGACCAGGGGACACTAAAGAGAGAGGCACACAGCTGGTAGACCAGGGGACACTAAAGAGAGAGGCACAAAGCTGGGAGACCAGGGGACACTAAAGAGTGACGCACACAGCTGGAGACCAGGGGACACTAAAGAGTGGCGAACACAGCTGGGAGACCAGGGGACACTAAAGAGAGTCTCCTCAAGTTGCTGGAGATGTGTCTTCATGTGGAACCTTTGTGTTTTTATATCTGCATCCTTTCTGAAGCTGCAGAACGTTTCTCCTGATGGAAGAGGTTCGGGTCGATGTAGCGCAGTTGTACCTGTTGGCCTCCGTAACTTATGTTATCAATGTCCCCATTGTTTGGATCAAACAACAAATGCTCGCCGAGGAAAAGTTGAAAAGCTTTATGCCAAAGGGATCCATCGAGGGCAGAAACACGGCTGCCAAAGAGACACAGTGTTGTTTTAGTGAGAAATAAATCTTCATATTTGATCAAATATTTATTCATTTTATTCATTTAGCTTTATGCCGACACAGCCAGTTATATAAAGGACAAGGGTCACAACAAACGGCAGATAGCATATGCAAACTACACTGAACAAAAATATAAACGCAACACTTTTGTTTTTGCTCCCATTTTTCATGAGATGAACTCAAAGATCTAAAACATTTTCTACATACACAAAATAACCATTTCTCTCAAATATTGTTC
>NW_011356695.1:0-2317 GCF_000735185.1 Notothenia coriiceps
AGAGGACTCTTTAAAGTAGAGACACTACATACTGATATACACCTGAACATCAGCAGGAGAGGAGTCTTTAAAGTAGAGACACTACATACTGATATACACCTGAACATCAGCAGGAGAGGACTCTTTAAAGTAGAGACACTACATACTGATATACACCTGAACATCAGCAGGAGAGGACTCTTTAAAGTAGAGACACTACATACTGATATACACCTGAACATCAGCAGGAGAGGACTCTTTAAAGTAGAGACACTACATACTGATATACACCTGAACATCAGCAGGAGAGGACTCTTTAAAGTAGAGACACTACATACTGATATACACCTGAACATCAGCAGGAGAGGACTCTTTAAAGTAGAGACACTACATACTGATATACACCTGAACATCAGCAGGAGAGGACTCTTTAAAGTAGAGACACTAACAACAATTTGCTAGAAGCCGTTGTGGAAGTGGTATTTATCTGTACAAAAATGTTGCTGGATGATGTGAGGAATATAATAACAGTAATGATAGTGTTTATAGCGTCCAATTGGAGAGCAAACCTCCACTGTAAAACTCTCATGTCTGCAGTTGCTAACCTCGTACCGATTATTTACTTCTGATGAATACAAATACCATCATTGTTTTAGTTTTTCCCCAAATCGATGACCCTAGGGAAAGACTTTTGACTACAGAAGTTGAGCAAACAGTGTAAAGAGTGGTTTCCTGCAAAATAATATTTCTGGTGTAATGTGTTAACGACATGAATGCATGTTAATTATTGCACACTGCCGAATACATCTTTTTTTTCTGAAGGAATACTGCATTTATTACTCTTTCACAAACATAACATCAGGGTTTTTCTATTTATACTGCAAGCATAATGTTATCTAGTGCTATGCTTGTTAGTTACATTTAGACACCACAATAATACACAGATTTCATTCACACTTTGCTGTAAAAACGTCATCATTTTTGGCACATCTAGCATCGAATTATCATGTATTTTCCCACTTCTTCTGTCAATCAACTCAAAAGCATGTCTTTGAATCGTCTTGTAGGCGGCAATGAGCTTTAAGAGTGTCATTCATGTGAAAAATCCTGCATTTAAAGCTTCACAACGACCCGGTGCCACCCAGGATCTCTCTCTCCTGTTAGATCTCGGTATATATTTTGGGGGATTTTTGGAGGATGCAATGCCTCAGAGATTCCTGCTTGGGATACATGTTCGCTAAAGCTCTTGAGATTTGGGATGAGTGCAACACTGAGTAGGCATTTAGCTCAAGGGACTCCCATACTGGATAAGTAAACATCAAAAGGGTCGGTGACACTGAGAAGGTTAACAGAGGAGAAGGAGGCAGAAATGAAAGCAGACGAGATCAAATAAAGAGGTGATGGAGAAGAGAGGAGGTGGAGAGGTTTCCAAATCTCACCTCGATATGACTGAGCCATTTATCCATCACTCTGTTTCAGGACATTGACATTTTTTAGGCTCGGAACGGCCTTAAAACTTCACTTTATCCAGAAGACTCAAGGTCAGACTGATGCGGAAAATATCCTTTCTCTATACTTGATAAGGATCCCTACGCTATAGTCTGTGTCACAACATATCGGACAATTGAGATGCAATGGACTTGAAATAACGTGAAAAAACATGATTTTCTTAAGTGTTGGAAGCAGAGATGGCAAAAGTACACACGTCCTTTACTCAGGTAGAAGTACACATGCCTGTATTTAAAAATACTCTGGTGAAAGTAGAAGTACTGACTAAACTTCTTTCCTCAAGTAAAAGTAAAGAGCTTTGAAATGTACTTCAGTAAAAAGTACCCATAACTAGCAGCTGTTTTAAAGAGTACCTGACCTCCCTTTATATTAATAGAACAATAATGTCATTGTTAGCTAATGAATGTTTCCATGCTGAACAACGGCAACATGACAACGTTTCCATTGGTCCCTCTTCTTTAGAGAAGACCAGGAAATGATGGATACACGGATCGTGTTCAAATCAATAGGCACGCAATGACTCTAAATAATAATGATCACGCCACCAAACACACATTCAGACTAAAGGAACCAGCCTGTTTGGAAAATGAGAGAAGTAGAAAGTACAGGTATTTTTGTTCAACATGAAAGAAGTAGAAAGTACAGGTATTATTGTTCAAAATGTAAGAAGTAGAAAGTACAGGTATTATTGTTCAAAATGTAAGTAGAAAGTACAGGTATTATTGTTCAAAATGTAAGAAGTAGAAAGTACAGGTATTTGTGTTCAACATGTAAGAAGTAGAAAGTACAGGTATTTGAGTTCAACATGTAAGAAGTAGAAAGTACAGGT
>NW_011356696.1:0-2220 GCF_000735185.1 Notothenia coriiceps
CCTTCATTAATGCAGTTAAGACATTCGTTTTAAAGAGTAAAGACTCATAAATGGGGCGAAGCCTGCGAGCTAGTTCAGGCAGTCAACTTGAGCACTTATGCTGCATTCATACATAACGCCCCTTGCAACTCTACAACCAACCAAACAGAGTCTCCTTAATATGCCGCTCTATTTAACCTGCCAGATCTCTCTCTATGCATTGCTTGCTGCTGCTATCGCTGCAGCTACTTCCACGTTGCTGGTGCTCGCCTGCCCCGCCACCCCAGCTTCCACCCCAGCTTCCACCCCAACACCACCCAAGCTTCCACCCCAGCTTCCACCCCAGCTTCCACCCCACAACCACCCAAGCTTCCACCCAGCTTCCACCCCACCACCACGCCAGCTTCCACCCCAGCTTCCACCCCACCACCACAGCTTCCGCACCACCACCCCAGCTTCCACCCCAGCTTCCACCCCACCACCCCAGCTTCCACCCCACCTGTTGTTAAAGAAACACGTGAGTTGTCTGACTGAAATTGTAATATCTATTGTAGACTTGATACCTTGTTTGTTTAATCAATACAAAAAAGTTAATAACAACCACACAATTCCCCACATCTACACAGCTGACAAATAAAATGATCAACGGCAGGTAAGTTTAACATAAGAAAATATATTACCAAACTGTAAATAGAAAGACTAAACAAAACCAGGACTTAAATACAAGCAGAATCAATGATGGGATGAAGTGCAGGAGGTCAGGAGGTTGCAGGGCTAATGGGGAAAAGGGGATCCTATGAGGCCAGAAAAGGCGGGAAAACACACAAGGACAGGAAGTAAGAAAAATATATGACAAAGGGACAGTATTTCTTCAAAATCAAACATGATTATTACATGTTTATAGGATCTATTTGACCAAATTCTAAATGATATTTTAAGCCCCTGTAGTCTGATAAAACCTCCACAAATGATGAATAATAAACTCCCTTTTTATAGCACACTTTGTTTTCATAAAGCTGGTAATGTGTACCGAACTAGGCAAGGATGAATCTGGATTAAATACGGACAAGTGAATGTGTGGAAAAGCACACAATTCTCAATCCTTGAAGCATCCACTGGCGTCCACATTGTTAGTCAATCTTAGCAGTTCTTCTTTGTGGTGACAATCACCGCTGTCAAACGCTCAGTAAGCCGAGGCTGAAGTCTATTCAGCGACGCTGCTTTGTGGAAGCCGTCTCTCTCCAAACTGATACGCAGTGCGCTGAAAACTGTCTTCATGTCAATCTCCCATTTTTCTCTCTCTGATTGTTGCTTTATCTGCTTCATGCAATTTACAAGATAGCAGGCTGGATGTGTAATCCATTGTCCCAGTTCTTTCATATCAGCCTGTTTCACTGCCTCGCACCTCTCTGCTATTGTTGACAATTATTATAGGGTTACAGAAATGTCACAGAGCCACTGCCTCGACCCTTTTTCACTTCAGTAGGTCTGATGATCCCGGAAGTGAGGGGTAAGTCATTCTGGATAACAGCTAAATGACTCACATAAAAATGCTAATTTGGTGCCACTCAAAGTAAGAGGCATTTTAATATTTTGGGGGAAGGGAGGGGTGGTGCTTTTCTTTTAGGGC
Source organism: Notothenia coriiceps (assembly GCF_000735185.1). Taxonomy (NCBI): domain Eukaryota; kingdom Metazoa; phylum Chordata; class Actinopteri; order Perciformes; family Nototheniidae; genus Notothenia; species Notothenia coriiceps. The sequence continues at coordinate 1,610 of NW_011356696.1, forward strand.
TATAAATACGCTCTTCTTAGACAGAGTGGTGCTAATAATGCTGTTAGTGTCATAAAAAGGGACAACGCACAGATGAAGCACAGCGGTACCGTGTGTGTGTGTGTGTGTGTGTGTGTGTGTGTGTGTGTGTGTGTGTGTGTGTGTGTGTGTGTGTGTGTGTGTGTGTGTGTGTGTGTGCATGCGTGCGTGCGTAAGTGCGTGCGTAAGTGCGTGCGAGAGGGAGAGAGAGAGAGAGAGTGTGTGTGTGTGTGTGTGTGTGTGTGTGTGTGTGTGTGTGTGTGTGTGTGTGTGTGTGTGTGTGTGTGTGTGTGTGTGTGTGTGTGTGTGTGTGTGTGTGAGAGAGAGAGAGAGTGTGTGTGTGTGTGTGTGTGTGTGTGTGTGTGTGTGTGTGTGTGTGTGTGTGTGTGTGTGTGTGTGTGTGTGTGTGTGTGTGTGTGTGTGTGTGCGTAAGTGCGTGCGTAAGAGAGAGAGAGAGTGTGTGTGTGTGTGTGTGTGTGTGTGTGTGTGTGTGTGTGTGTGTGTGTGTGTGTGTGTGTGTGTGTGTGTGTGTGTGCGTAAGTGCGTGCGTAAGTGCGTGCGAGAGAGAGAGAGAGAGAGAGAGAGAGTGTGTG
>NW_011356697.1:0-2290 GCF_000735185.1 Notothenia coriiceps
TGCTGATGTTCAGGTGTATGTCAGTATGTAGTGTCTCTACTTTAAAGAGTCCTCTCCTGCTGATGTTCAGGTGTATATCAGTATGTAGTGTCTCTACTTATTTTGGGGTTTCTACTTTAAAGAGTCCTCTCCTGCTGATGTTCAGGTGTATATCAGTATGTAGTGTCTCTACTTTAAAGAGTCCTCTCCTGCTGATGTTCAGGTGGATATCAGTATGTAGTGTCTCTACTTTAAAGAGTCCTCTCCTGCTGATGTTCAGGTGTATATCAGTATGTAGTGTCTCTACTTTAAAGAGTCCTCTCCTGCTGATGTTCAGGTGTATATCAGTATGTAGTGTCTCTACTTTAAAGAGTCCTCTCCTGCTGATGTTCAGGTGTATATCAGTATGTAGTGTCTCTACTTTAAAGAGTCCTCTCCTGCTGATGTTCAGGTGTATATCAGTATGTAGTGTCTCTACTTTAAAGAGTCCTCTCCTGCTGATGTTCAGGTGTATATCAGTATGTAGCGTCTCTACTTTAAAGAGTCCTCTCCTGCTGATGTTCAGGTGTATATCAGTATGTAGTGTCTCTACTTTAAAGAGTCCTCTCCTGCTGATGTTCAGGTGTATATCAGTATGTAGTGTCTCTACTTTAAAGAGTCCTCTCCTGCTGATGTTCAGGTGTATATCAGTATGTAGTGTCTCTACTTTAAAGAGTCCTCTCCTGCTGATGTTCAGGTGTATAAACTAACGTCTCATTACACTGTCTCCAAAACCATGTAATATCTGTAATCGCTCTCCTTTATATTACACATGGTACATTATTCTATTCCTCCTTCAGCCAGAGAGATCTTTGCAGAAGACACAAAGAAACTGAACTTCCTGTCTCCGAGACAGATCTCTCTTAAACTATATTTACTGTCACTCCCATCCTCTGCGAATGATTGCCATCTTTAAAGAGTTCATTGAGAGTGGACCTTCTGCAACCCCTTCAATTACCGTGAGTGTTTTAAGGGCCTCAGTGGAAAAGGCTTCAAACCACTGAGACAGAGATACGGGACATCTGTCACCTTCAGTACAAAAAGACGGGGTATAAATGTGTGAGAGCGGAAATCACGACACTCGTTGCATGAGTTTGCAAATGAAAGTAGGGAATTAAACCAATCAGATACTCAGTGAAGTCTATGGATAAAGGGTTAGAGAAGATGTGATATAGTGGAGGCAGTCGTGAGGAGGTTATAATGGAGCAATGGTGATAAGATGGTCTGAAGAAGATAGAAACCCGGAAGGACAAAGACAGATGTGTAAAATGAAAACATGTGATTCATGGTTGATCTCATGTGTGTTCAAAGGCTGAATTTAAAATGGAGAAAACTGGAGAAATAATGGAAATGTGAATCCGATATTAGCCGAGGCATGTAGTTCAGTGTGATGAGTCAATCTCTTCTTCTGTCTCTTGAAGGAGAACTCTCTCTTCGGTATGCTTAACTTTAGGTGACATTATATTAACCTTTGCTGAGTTCACACAAGACGTGAGGCAAATCTCTGCCTCATGTTTTACATAGTGCACTGACCCAGGATCAGTGGAATGCCAGAGACCGACATCAAAATGACCAAATACAACTTTCAAGAAACATAATTCAGATTAACTTAACTAATAGAAGCAGGGATAAAGAGGACGGAAATGACAGTGATATCATGTTTGGATTGGATTTCCTTATTGTGTGTTTCGGTGTGTGTGTGTGTGTGTGTGTGTGTGTGTGTGTGTGTGTGTGTGTGTGTGTGTGTGTGTGTGTGTGTGTGTGTGTGTGTGTGTGTGTGTGTGTGTGTGTGTGTGTCTGTCTGTCTGTCTGTCTGTCTGTCTGTGTGTGTGTGTGTGTGTGTGTCTGTCTGTCTGTCTGTCTGTGTGTGTGTCTGTCTTTCTGTCTGTCTGTCTGTCTGTGTGTGTGTGTGTGTGTGTGTGTACATGTGGCCTGGCATTACTATACTTGTGGGGACCTAAATCTGTTTACAAAGTCACGTGTGGGGACTCGCCTCCCTTATGGGGACAAATGAAGGTCCCATGAGGGGAATCAATCATTTTAGGGTGAAGACTTGGTTAGGGTTAGGGTAAGGGGTAAGGGTTAGTCATGTGTTGGTTATGGTTAAGGTTAGGATAAGTCTCCAGGAAATGCATGCAAGTCATTATAATGTCCCCTGAAGTGATGTATGTGGAGGCGTGTGGCGCAGTGGATAGAGTTTTGGTGTTGAGATCAGGGGGTCATAGGTTCAAACCCCACTGCAGTCAGCATGTTGTTGTGTACCTGAGACACT
>NW_011356698.1:0-4001 GCF_000735185.1 Notothenia coriiceps
CGCATATTTAGCATATTTCGCAACTTTCCGCATATTTCCTAACTTCCCACAATTTCACCGCATAAAATCACATAAAACCCCGCATGTTTAATCGCATAATCAAGGATTTTTGCCCGCGTTTTTCTGGAGGGTCTACCTAGTATCTCACAGAATCAACCTGCCAGTGGACTGTAATTGGTGTTACCCAAACATACATGTTGTTTAAGAGAGTTTAGGAGCACATCTATCATTTGAGTGTAGTTTGCTGCGAGAAACAAGAAAAGCAAGACACATGATAATCAGAGCTTCCTTTACTCGTACCACAGAGGGGAGACGTTCAGCAAAGTGAAGATGGAGATGAGGTCGAACACTATTAGATTCAAAAGAAGCACTGCTGACAGACATGCAGGTTTTCTCCGGAGCTATTTTGACGACTTGAAGCCAGAGAACAGCTAGCCTTGTAATTATCTTAAAAGACAACCTTCATGTTGGTGTGAGGCTGAAAAAGCACAGCTGTGTGAAACTGGACCCTGCCTTTAAGGACACGACCGTGGATATCGCATGCTGGTTTTTACTGCAGGAAAGTCTGACTCCAACATGTTTGTCTGACTTTAAGTGAGCGTCTGCATGCACGCCCAATGAATGTGTCGCTGTGTGCGGGCAAAGTGCTCACTATGTCTCTGTTTGCAGAGCATCGTTCCTCCAGATAAGACAAATCACGCTGCAAGATACGATAGACATGTGACTCTGTGTGCGAGTGGCTGACTTAGAAAAGGCTCATTGATGGTCGTTGCTGAATGAAGTGATTGTGATCTGAACTGAAAGGCCCTCAGTGACCTCAACTCACATAAACATCACTTATTTTTAGAGCCTAAAACTCTCAAACTATGACCTTGTAGGAGATTCTCACTTACCCCTATGTGTTGTCCAATAAGAGCCTATTCTTATTCTCCTATTTTATTATTAACAATAGCTATATATATCATGTTTGACCTCACCATTTCCTTTAGTGAGACTGCTGCCAAGAGGAGAGCAGGCCGTTCCTTCTTGAGCGCCTCTTTTAGTTTAGAAAGCAGCGTGGACTTCTTGGTACATTGTTTTTTTAAACTTTAAAGTCTGAACAGTCAGGATGGCACATAAGAGCAGTTTTTCATACTGCTTTGTTCGTCTGTTCCTCAATTAAGGGTGATATTTCCTGAAACCGCCCGCTAGATGACACATGTTGTTTTCACAAACACTGCGTGGATTTGATAGATATATATCCAGGGTTATATTTTCCATATTCAGTGTTATTTTGATCCAGAAAGTGCAGTTACAAGTTGTTTTTATGTAGGACATGAAGGCAGTAAGACTTGGGTTTCTTCTTTGTAAATCTGCTGTCTTAATATGGCACCTTGCTAATCAATGATATTCATAACACTCATTGCATTCTGCGTGGAAAGTAGAAACAAACAAACTAAGTGTCATAAAAACAGACTTTTCCAACACAACTTTCCAACGGAAGAGATAAAATACATCCTTTTCCGCAACGAGGATCCATGACCTTTTGATCTTGAGCGTTTAAGACGTTGCGTGTCACAGAGTGGACGAGAGAGGGGGATTAAGAACTGAGCGGATAGATGGTAAACTAACAGGTATTATTATCTCACTTATTAGGGAACTATTGGGAGTGAAAGGCACAGTTTCCATGTTTTTTGGTGGTAGTTATATCAGTAATATAGCCTCCAGCAGGATGAGAGAATGCTTTGCTTCACATCATCCAACTTCTCTCTCATTTCAGGCTTTTAACATTTACATGTTCTGTCCTCTTTACATGCAGCTCTGACGTTTAAAGCCAAGCTACCGTTTGTTATTTTCGGATCGGTTGGTTCTGTGTCCAAAAAAGAGCTGAATATGAACACGCCTATTTGGTATTTAATAGGGCTGTACCCGAATATCCGAATATTCGTTCGTTGGAGCACTATTCGGGTTTCAATTTCGTTATTTGTTTTGTTTGTTTTTTCCCATTTTTTTTTCAAATTGAATTTATTGAAATCTTCAATATCAACGTAAGAGCTTGTGCCTCTTCGGGGGGTGCTAACACTTAACCATACACGTTATCGTTTACTTTCTCCGTCTTTATATGTAGATATTACTTTTCTCCGTTAATCTCCGTCACGTTGTTTCCATAGCAACAACAACTTCCTGTCAACAGCGCTGACTCTCCTTCAAAATAAAAGCATGTCCATAAATAGGAAGCCAAGCCAAATTAGACATATACAACTGCAACGAAAGTAACAAACACAATGCAATATTAAATTTCAAAGAACACAAATTGGGTTACATTAACAAATAACTATAAAACAACAATACTGTAGAATAACAAAAAGAATGCTGTGAATACACCGAAATACACGTGTTGAAATGGTTCGCTGCTGATTACTAAAAAAAATGGTATTCGGGACAGCCCTAGTTTTTAATAGATCCTCACTTTCCAGCACTCTCACATTTTCATTACAGCTTCACACAATGAGATGTTAGGTCTTTTTTTTTTCTGCCAGATTTATGTTATGACAGAAACTCTGACTCACCCTCATGAACAAATGTAAGTTTAGCACCAGGCTTGTGACAAATCATGTGTTCGTGTCGCCTGTGTTATTTTAACTGGTTTTGATATTTAAAGATTTCACCACCATTCCCACAACGCCATTCCCCCTCTGCATTCCCGTGTCTTACGTTACTTGAATGTGATACAGGATATCTCCCCGTTGCATTTACACTGGCTTACTGTAGTTATTGGAGAAGGCTTTGCCGATATTAAAGGAAATTGCTTTTGACCCAAACATACTTGGAAATCTTCCTCTGTCAATTCTCGAACGACAGGAATTTGCTGCACCGAATGTTTCCAAACACTGTCTCTAAAGTACACAGAAAGAAGTAGAAACAGACCAAAACTGACGGTGTATAAAACTCTATAAAGTCTAAACTCCTGTGCCCGTGACTCTCCGCCAAGCCCAACATTGTTGTGCCGAAAAACTGGAACCTATATTGTTTAATTTGGACTTTTAAAACTGGAATGTTCATGCCAGCTTTGATGAAACTAATTGAGCAGTTTGATCCAAAAACAATGCAAACAAGCAACAAAAAATGTGTTTTTTTCACACAAGTAAACGCAGACAAGCATGCTCTTGGATTCCCTTTCAATTCCTCTCTCTCCTAACCTCATTTAAACCGAGATTACTACGACCCAAATCTGGATCCTGTCCAAGCTCCAGGGATCCTCCAAGCTTTTTTGCCCCTGGCATCTGTCAAGTGAAGCTCTCCGGTCTTAATATCATGACATTGACACGGGATGTCCGTCAGTCTGCTTGTGTCCTCGCAATTTTGCAGAAGTACTGACACATTGGCCGTTTCTCAATCTCGAGGATGCTGGCTTGGTAGTCGCGTACTTCCAAGTCACTTCCTTCAGAAACGAAGCAAGTATGCTTCCAAGCCACGGCTTCGGAAAATGAAGAAGAATGGAACAGGCTAACAAGTGTGTCACTCTCTCTAACGGTTTCAACATAAACTGTACCGAAAATAAAAACCTCACGATGTCTATCTAATTATGAACTTGCTTTACTTTCACGGAACACATTTTTGGTGATAACAAACAAATGTAGCCTAACAAAGTAACATATTTACAACACATGTTCTACGCCACTACATACTTACATTTAAATGTGTGCTGTGTCGGTTCAGCCATTCTCCGCAAGGTTTTTTTAAATTGGCCCGTTCGCAAAGCATTGTGGGGATTTTAAGGACGCGAAGTCTACCCATGTGCAGCCTCGAAATTTCCCCCAAACCAAGGACGCGGCCTCGGTGGAATTCCAAGTATGCTGGACATTGGAACAGTCCTTCGGCGGCACGTAGCATCCTTGAAATATTGGCTTGGAAGCCAGAATCCTCAAGAGTGAGAAATCGCCACAGACTGATCCAGATTTGAACACTTCTATGACGTCACAGAAGTGGCGCTACGGCTATTGGGCCCACTCCACCAATCA
>NW_011356699.1:0-3324 GCF_000735185.1 Notothenia coriiceps
ACACACACACACACACACAAACACACACACACACACACACACACATACACACACACATACACACACACACACACACACCATACACACACACACACACACACATACACACACACACACACACACACACACACACACACACACACACACACACACACACACACACCTTCACTGGGAACTCACACACACACACACACACACACACACACACACACACACACACACACACACACACACACACACACACACACACACACACACACACACACACACAGAGATACCTTCACTGGGCACGCCACACACACACACACACACACACACACACACACACACACACACACACACACACACACACACACACACACACACACACACACACACACTCACAGGCACACACACACACTCACAGGTGCACACACACACACACACACACACACACACACACACACACACACATACCTTCACTGGGCACGAACACACACACACAGATACCTTCACTAGGGACGACCACACAGCTCACACACACCACTGTCTATTCACACTTCAATAATGTTCACTATTCTTTATACTTGTATGACGTTTTCATACTGCCAAGTTTTTTAATCCATGACATAATTCCTTAATTGCTTTTTATTTTTGAATCAATAATATCATCCTTCAAAGTCACTCTAAGCAGATGTTGTCCCTTCATATAAATGCTTACCTCCTTGCTTCTTAGTATCGTCTCCTTTCTGATCAACTTTCTTCGGCTGCTCTTTAGGACTCTGAGGTTGCTGTGAAATGAAAGCAAATATTAATACAGGGAAGCCACGAAAGTGTACAAGATATTTAGGAAACAGTGTGTATTTTAGATGTGTATACTCGTGATTTTCCTACCTTGGTAGCTGACTTCTTGTCCTGCTTATTACCTAAAAATAACAGAAGAAATTGGTGGTCAAACATTTGGAAATGAGGACATTTTAACATTTGTTAGTCAAGTTATTTTAATAGTCAAGTTATTTATAATATGCCTACAACTCCTCTGGCATCCAGATCAATTAAACAAAAAAATGTCTTAACTTTCTTTTTCAATGAGTCAAGTTATTTTAATATGCCTTACAACTCCTCTGGTATCCAGAAGATAAATTAAAAAAAAATATATAGTGTATTTCCCCCACATTACCTTTTGTTCCTGGCATTTTGGCTTATCTCTAGTCAGTGATTACTGAGAAATGTGTTTAAAGTGCCGCGCGACCCGCTCATTTATGGCCCTCGCCTCTGAATGGCTCCGTCACTGGGGCCCCTTCGAGAAAGCGAACCACGAACAAGCAAAGAGCCCCGTCAGCTGAGTAACCCCGCCCCCCCCCCAAAAAAAATCCCCACTCTTTGCTGATCCGGTCGGAAAAAGACTCCCAGCTGACCTTGTCATAAAGCCATTGTGAACTCAGTGGAACTGTGTGTGCACCTTTTGTCCCGACAAGAAAGCCTCGTTAACGTGAGAGTGTGTTACCATTATTTTAAAATAAGGTCGACTACGTCAGGGATCACTATTACTTTAAAGTGTTTATCACTTGTCACTTGATTAGGATCGTGCCCTCTCAAAACCAAATAAGAAGGTGTAGGCAGATGTTACATTTGATTAATATGATTGAAGTGAATTAGTCTTCAGTGTTGTCGGCAGTGAGTGGAGGATTAAGTGAGGCTAAATGTGCTAACCTTGCGTTATCCATTGTGTGTACTTTTAAGAGGGGGAGGTATATTTATATTGATGTACTTTAATTTCGTTTTGAGGTATGTGCACTTGTGCTTAGTACTTCTACTCAACAAATTGGTAGCAAATATTGTATTTTACTATTTGACAATGTATTAAAATAATGGGGAAATAATGAAACAAGATTAAACTAATTGAAAAATATAATAATGTACAAATAATAACACAGCTTTATTTATAAATGTATACAGTGACATGATCCATGATAGGTGCACCCACAATTCTAATTCAGACACTTTTAAGCATTATACTAGAACAATACATTATTATTATTATTTATTGATTTCATGTATTATTCTTTTTCTTTGTTGTTTTGTTAAGTTAAGTTATTATTCGACCACTACTTGTATCTTATTTGAGGAGGGTCAAAGTTTTAGTAGCCAGAATTGTCTTTAGTTCTTTATTGTCAGACTCAAATTAACGATTTAAAAAGAAACATACAAAAAAAGACAAAAAAAACAAACAAATATGTTTAATTTCCTTATCTAATCAAATAGCAGTAGTTTCATCACATTGTCTAAAAGAAATAAAGAAATATAAAGAAATCTGAAGCTGTGAATCATCAGATTTTGCTCCTCACTAGTGGGCGGCGCTTAGCGGGTCACGTGACCTGACTGTTGAAGCAGTGATGGAGAGAAGCTAAGGAAGGTGAGCCGCTTTCACCCTTATTTCTCCGTGTTTTTGTCCTTAATTATGACTAGACAATGCCTTATTCTCTGTATAAACTCGCTTAATGATAGACTTTCTATGTCAATTGGAGGATTTGTGGGAGAATTACATTTAAGCGAGGAAAACGTGTTTGATGTTGTGGCTAACTGCTAGCTAACGTTAGCTGTCAGAGACTACTTCCTGTCTGAATGCTGAACCAAATACACACATATTTTAGCTCTTTTTGACTGTTTTACTGCACTTTAACTATCATTTCCTGGTGTTAAAACACGTCAAATTATCTAATGGTGCCATTTTATTCTAGAGCATCCCCTGATTCAATGCTTTTTATGGGTGGGGTGATATCAGATGTTTATTTAGAATATAGTTGAGAACGTTGGCCACAATGAAGTATACTTACAATTATGGGAGTAATAAAGGTTTGCAATAAGGGAGAAGTGTTAATTGAAACCCTCCCTTTCTCATTCTCCTGTTTTACAATTGTCATGAACTTTATACATTAACAGAGGGATTTATAATAACAGGAGGTGTACACCGACATAGTGAGGGACAACCCGGCAGGTTTAATAACAGACAAACAAAAAGGAATTACAATAGTTTGGTCTGAAACGGTGACATGCAGTAGATGTAGAGTCTATTCCCAACATTTATAATCTACATATTCATTTAAATTGTCCTGTAATGTAGGTAATTGTTCTTTACAAATTCTCTATCTTGTATATCTTAGGCATTTTTTACATTACATGTCACTTGTTAGACGCTTTTATCCAAAGCGGCTAACATCCCCACAGAAGCAATTTGGGGGGAAGTGTCTCAGGGACACAACGACATACTGACTGCAGTGGGGTTTGAACCTGTGATTCGCCACAGTCTTTTTAATGTCTCATTTTAATGTCTACTTGCCCGTT
>NW_011356700.1:0-1728 GCF_000735185.1 Notothenia coriiceps
ACTACAGAGAGAAACTAAAGGACTACAGACTACAAAGAGACACTAAAGGACTACAGAGAGACACTAAAGGACTACAAAGAGACACTAAAGGACTACAGAGAGACACTAAAGGACTACAAAGAGACACTTAAGGACTACAGAGAGACACTAAAGGACTACAAAGAGACACTTAAGGACTACAGAGAGACACTAAAGGACTACAAAGAGACACTTAAGGACTACAGAGAGACACTTAAGGACTACAGAGAGACACTAAAGGACTACAAAGAGACACTTAAGGACTACAGAGAGACACTAAAGGACTACAAAGAGACACTTAAGGACTACAGAGAGACACTAAGGACTACAAAGAGACACTTAAGGACTACAAAGAGACACTAAGCACTAAGGACTACAAAGAGACACTTAAGGACTACAGAGAGACACTAAAGGACTACAGAGAAAGCACTAAGGACTACAAAGAGACACTTAAGGACTACAGAGAGACACTAAGGACTACAACCCTAACCCTAACCTTCCAGATTCAGCGTTAACTATCACAGAAGAAGCATATTGATCTAAAAGCAGAGTTTTGTTGAGTCAACTGTTTTTATGAAACATTTATTTTTGACAGGAATCTCAACAGAGGAAGTTTGGCCAGACTTAAACATTATTAATTTAAAATGAAATGAAAGACATTCAGTTAAGGATTATATATTAATGCCATCAATCATTGCATACATTTACAGTTTCTTATTTCTCCAGCGTGATAGCTGTCAATCACACGGTAAATCCATTTCTCACTTATTCTAAGAACGGACTTAACCCACTAAAAGGAGTTCTCAAATAATCGATAATCATTTTATATTTATAATGAGGGACATATATGGCAAAAAGGAAACATTTTATAGTTTTTTTCTGGCTGTTAAACACATTTTTATTTAAAAACAGAAAACACATTAGCAATAAAAATTCAAATGCAAAAGAAATGCTGAATATATTGAAGGAAACTGGATATAATCACATTTCTACGCATGCTTTAAAGAACGTATTCCTGATAATGCACCATGTGCTTCAAACAGAACTATCTCCACATGTCTACAGAAGGAGGTCAGGTGTATTTGAGCTCACCTGCTTCCTGCGTCTGAGGAGAACCCCCCCCACACTTGATCTTATTAAGATCTTAGGGGTGAGTGGCTGTAAAGTCTCCTTCTCCGTTGATCTGTTTCTCTTCTTCTTTATTATCTGAAACACTCAGAGTATCTGCTGGAATATAAACTATCTGCAGCTCGGAGCCTGAAGCCAGAGAGAGAAGATAAGACAGGAGTATCCAGGGTTTAACAGGGAGGTCATGTGACGCCTCTGGAGCTCTGGGATTGGTCGATGGGCTGGGATGTCATGAGCTGATGGTGCTCATAAACAGGAAGCTAATAATCCCCTCAGCAGTTCATCCACTGTGTCTCTTTGTCTCTCTGTAGTCCTTAGTGTCTCTCTGTAGTCCTTAGTGTCTCTCTGTAGTCCTTTAGTGTCTCTCTGTAGTCCTTTAGTGTCTCTTTGTAGTCCTTAAGTGTCTCTCTGTAGTCCTTTAGTGTCTCTCTCTTTGTAGTCCTTAAGTGTCTCTTTGTAGTCCTTAAGTGTCTCTTTGTCTCTCTGTAGTCCTTTAGTGTCTCACACATGCTGATGTAACGCAAATGTTTCCAACTTGGGATCAATAAAGTATATCGAGACACTAAAGGACTACAAAGAGAC
>NW_011356701.1:0-2445 GCF_000735185.1 Notothenia coriiceps
GTCCGTTAATGTTTAAATCTTCCGGCCAAAATTAAAAAAGTGCCGGTCAAAGGTCTTCTTTGTTAATTATTGAGCTTTAAAACAAATGAATAATGATTCTATATAATCATAACATAAGAATAAAACACGGAGGATGGAGATCTCTTTTTCTCCCCCTCTTCTGACAGCCCAGCAGCTGATCTCAAAGCACGCTCCCCTCTCCTGCAGGGAGCGTGGTCAGCTGCAGCTCACAGAATCAGCCCACTGCAAAAACAGCGCTGGAAAGAGCAAATGAGGCATGGCTAAAATGCAGGATCTGTTTGGTATTTTGAAAAAAAAACTATATTTATATACTTTATATTAGGTATGGTACGGAGCCCCCTATGGGACATGGAGAAGAAAAAAAAAAAAAAGTCAGTACCCGTCTCATGCAGCTCACTGATCCAGTAATGAGTGACCCGACATTTTGGCGAGCTTGTTTTTCTGCGTACAGAGAAAAGTACCATGTATTTTACGTCATGTGATCGGCTCTCCTGATCGGCCTTTATAGAGAGCGGTCGGCCGAGAGTGAATATCGGCCGATAACGATCGGCGTCGGAGCATACCTAATATTTACCGTTTAGTCATTGATTGATCGATTGATCTTATTTATATGCATTATGGCTATTTTTATAGCGGACACAAGACTACAGCTCAACTGCTAATCAATTTTTTTTTCTCCAGAAAAACAAACAAACTCTGCTTTCCTAAATGTGAGGATTTGCTGCTTTTTTTGCTCTGTCACATTAAAAGGAAATTAAAGCTTATTAGTATTTTTATATTAGCTCTGTGAATCGAGAAAAAATATCAGAATATCTGATGATAAGAAAAATGTTAGATTGAAAACCCAAACCAAAAATGGTTAAAAGCTGGAAACTCACCATTGTTTTTCAAGACTAAGAACACAAACCCAGTGGCCTTGGAATTATTATTGTTTTGACACAGCATGCAAAATATCTATAAAAGGATGACACATTTATAATATTTAATAGATTGAAACTTCTGAAAAGGGAATTTAGCAGTTTGTTTCTGAAAGTGGATTTCTGAATATCAAAAGAAGACGTGCAGAGAAGCAGAACCACATACTGTACAACATGTTATAAACACATGCCACATCAAAATTCATCTATTTCATCCATATAATCCAAAGAAAATGCTACAAAAGCTTCTTTGTATTGGGGGTTCTAATAGTTTGTGTGACATGAATTTGAATCAGCCACCCAGAAATATTTCAAACGATTATTGTGAGCAACAAACCGCGGAAATAAATCAAGAGAACAAAGCTATCTGCAGTCACGACACGAGGCCAGCTGAGATCAAAGTGGTTCTTTTCAGGTAGCTTCTCCCAGAGACATTTACTCACCAACACTCAGTCTTTCCGCTATGAAAATAAATGCTTTTGGGCTACAAAAAGATCATATTGGATTTTTTTTTACAGTCTCGGAGTCAGTAAATCGTTTTATTTCCCAGCACTTTATAAACGTGTTATGAATAGTCAAGAGGAAGCACTCTTTGTATTTAACATCAAAGAGAAAGCTTAAGAAAACAACTATTTTTAATTTGAGATGCTGTTATGATTAAGAGAATGTGTTCTCCATTTGTCTGGGCATAATTCTTTATGTGATGAACAATGAATTTGTCTGAGTTAGACAGTAACAGTATAGAGTGGTGCAGGGAGGTCATATGGTTTCATGGCCGATCCATGTGTTAGCGTCGGAAAGACTGGCAACAAAAAGCGATGGAATATTTCCATCGCTTTTTGGAAAATTGTAGAAAATAAGAGCTGTGGAAAAGACAGATTATGATACTATACTTTCGTCAGTAATGGTGGAAAGGCTTGTCATACAAAATACTGTATGGATTGGTTAAAAAACTGCCTGAAAAATCATTTGACAACTTTGTAATACCTGTTTCATATTCACATGTTCTCTTCTACTTTTACATGCGTCTAATTTTATTGATGTTTTAGTATATGTTGTTCTTAAAGTGAGTTATCAAAAGTTATTATCAAATTGATGCTATTGATTGTATATTGATATTGTGGTTTTTATAAAATTGTGATTTTGAACATTAATGAGGTGGAGGCTCTTCATAAGCCCACTGGGTTAATCGCCTCTTCCTGCTCCGTTTATAATTTGTTCTCTGTTGTGTTTTTACATTGTGCAAAACAATTCAAAACTAAATACTATACACCCCTTTTATAATCAGTGATGCAAACACAGGTATGGTGAAAAAAGAGAGAACTATTCGAAGCAGAAAAAAAACTGCGTAATATACCATCTGACAATGACAGATTTTTCTTTTGGGATATTTTACAAATCACTCCCCTTTCAAACTCTATTCTTGTTATTTTTAACAACTTTTTTTTGTTACTGTCATATAGTATTTTATACCTGTTAATAATTGAGTCTCTAATGTCTCATTAAT
>NW_011356702.1:0-1524 GCF_000735185.1 Notothenia coriiceps
AAACGTAAATTAACTTCGTATAGCATACTATTATAACGTAAGTTACTACCGACCCCCTCCGCCGATGCATGCAGAGCGAGTTGCTGCAGGTTTTCCAGTCGTTCCTCCAGGCAAAGCTTTTCTGACTGAGAACAGCAGAAATGCATGTCTTACCCCAATTGAACCCCAAAGACGTTTAGTTTGACTTCTTGTACGTGGCATTTTGTTTATTGAACCCCCCCTTAATGATGATGTCCCCCCACAACAAGAGGAGGGTAAAAGAAAGAAAAGGTGGGATGGTTTAGGGGCTGGAGGACATAGGGAGAGATGTCCTCGGATCTGATTGATGTGGATTCACCGCCTGGAGCCAAGTGATGAGTTGGCCAGGTGAAAGGGGGAGGAGTCAGAGAGGGAGGGGTAGTCTCGTCTGCCGGAAACATTTGACCTCCACAACCTGAGCGATCTCGCCCCTTTGTGCCACAGTTTAGAGTCAGAGAGAACACAGCTTCTGCAGGACAAAGAAACGCTGGAGAGCTCAGAGTCACTTTTTCCAGATGTTGTCTGGAAAGATCTCAGCTGTTGAGAAGCAGATGTGGTGTCAGAGCGCCACCCAGAGGCAGCTAAAGGTCCTGCAGAAACATCTGGCCGCCACGTCCCCCACCCCTCCTCCTCTTCCTCCTTCCTCCTCCTCTTCTTCTTCTTTCCACTCTTTTTTTTTTTGTTTCCTCTAATTGCAAACACATGCAGTGTTTCCAGCAGCTGGTGCCAAGCCGCCGCTCTGAGCTCAGCACTGAGGCATGCTGGGAGGTTTCTAACCCCAGAGAGGAGGCCCAGTTTGGGTTCAGCTGAGAAACGCTCAGTGATGCAACGCAGCTCGGAAAAAGTGACTCTGAGTCAGAGCAGAGGAGCCGAGGGTTTTTTAGTGGTGGTTGAAAGGGACATGAAGTCACGTTTACTCCGTGCTGACGTGACCTCTCCGTCACCTGCTGAGTTCAAACCTTCAACATCCTCAGATCTGCTTCATGTGTTCACGACACTGCCGTCACCTTTCTCCTCTCTTCATCACGCCCGTGGCAATATATTGTATCACGTGTTTTATAGCTTTTATTCAGAGCAAAATGGGGTTAAGTATTAAGTAATAGGACTCTTCCACAACCAGCTCTGATTGGTCGATGCAGATTGAACCCTGATGCCACGTAGATGGTCTCATTATCACCCTTTTAATGCTAAGAGTGATAGAAATATATAAAAACTACACATTTCATTTGTAACATTATTCTACGAGTGTTATTGGTTGAAAATATGTGAAATCTGGAAAGCTACGCACTGGGATATTACATCCGTTCAAATGCTTCTAGAGATATTTTATAAATATATTCAGATTGGAGTTAAACACACTTTCTAGATTCTTATAATCTTTTGTTTGGATGCAACTTTCAATTTCTGCTTCCTTTTAAGACTCTCTTCCACCTCGACCCTTGCTTTGCATTTCTGTCCACACATGCATGTATCTCACCTGTCCCTCTACCTGCCCCCCCCCCCCCC
>NW_011356703.1:0-4372 GCF_000735185.1 Notothenia coriiceps
AACAATCAATGTCTGTTTATTTATATAGCCCAATATCACAAATGTTACATTTGTCTCAGTGGACTTCACAGTTTGTACAGAATATCAGTATGACAATACGACACCCTCTGTCCTTAGACCCTCACATCGTACAAGGAAAAACTTCCAGAGAAAACCCACAGTTTAAAGGGAAAAATGGGAGAAACCTCAGGGAGAGCAACAGAGGAGGGATCCCTCTCCCAGGACGGACAGACGTGCAATAGATGCCGTGTGTAAATCGGGGAGTAGAGGAGAGGGCTGAGCACACAGCCCTGAGGGCCTCCGGTGTTGAGGATCAGGGTGGAGGATGTGATGTTTCCCACCCGCACTGCCAGGGGTCTGCCCGTCAGGAAGTTCAGGATCCAATTTAAACTCAATACTATTGCTTTCGACTAACCTAAGACAGTTATGTGAAATCTGTTGACATAAAACATTTAATTAAAGTCAACATTTCAGTTTACCGCGATTGCTCGACTGCACGTCCACATGCCATGCGGTCATCACACTCAAAGAGTTTATCCCACCCAGATTTACCCTTCTGGGCTCATTCCCTGGGGAGCTTAAATGGGTTTAGTAATATAATTTCCATCTAGGTGTCGGACACTGACATTTTAGCCTGACAGTAAAACTGGAGAAAAGGTCATTGGGGGTCACCAACATCACCAAGAAGGGTTCTCTGGGGACCGTTACAACCTGTATCACATTTCTGAGCAATCTGGCCTTCCTTTGTTTCATCCAGTAATGAATGTACCTTGTTCAGAGTGAAGCATCTTTTCTCCATGACTTCTGGAGCAGGCCAATCCTTTTAAAAATAATTTAAATTTGAGTTTTATCAGAACCTTCACAGCACATAAAGATAGAAAGGAAAATATCATATAGACAGAGATATACATGTCTCACACTGAATTTGTACTTGAGATGTGACAATTACAGGCCAGACACTGAGCCTAGGGCCAAGGCTTGCCAAATCTGGGCCCCTATTTACAGTTTTGACCTCAGTAGTTGACTACTTTGTTTGATAATGCCAGGAGAAACCTGAAATCCAAAGAGAAAGAACAAAGGCTACAGCATCTTCGTCTGAACATCTCTAATTGTTGCGAGGACAAACTACAGGTAGAAATAAAGTTGACAGGAATATGATGGGATGTCTGAACTGCTTAGTATTGTGAGACACTAAAGAGATGAATAAGTGTATGTGACAGATGTCAGTATGGGATATTTGGGATTCTAAACAGTTCATTATGATTTGCAATGAAAGATGAGAGACAGGGTAAAATCTCATTCTGTGTGTGGCACACAATGCAAGCCTTCACAGTTCACACTCATGCTGGAGTGTCAGTGACAGGTCATGAAAAGAAAGAATGCTGAGTGAAATGTATCTGGATATGAAAGATGAGAAAGGACAACAACACTGAGGACAAGAATAAGAGGGTAACAGGTTGGGTTTAAGAATAATTGTGATGAAAGCATTCATTACCATCCATTGTTATGGTTTTGAGAGACATGCTATTGAGAACAGACACATAAAGACAAAGCATTATACACGATGGGATGTTAAAATTAAACATGGCTTATTTCCTTTGTGGTTATTGTGTTACTCATCAATCCAGCACATTTAAATCAATCAGGTGTTTTTCCAAGCCAACTTCGGCCAGGACTTAAAAACTTAACAAGAGCGACTGTGGCTGCATCTGAGTTTTTTATTACAAAATGGAATGTGAAACTTGAGCTGCAAAAAAATAATTAACAGCGGCGGGGCTTCCACTTGTATCTCCAATAGTTGTAAATGCATATTTGTTTGAGAGCACAACATTTTTGAAGGAAACACTCTCTTCACTGTATGAGGCACAGCGGGCCGTCTAGCCATGGTGGGCGGATGTGACCTGCATATATATATTTTGAAAACATGTCTTCACCACAGAGGTGGGGGGGGGGGGCACAGCGCTCTGATCAGCATGCAGGACTTCAGGCTCCTGAGCTCGCTTCCACTGTTGCCTGCAAGTAATCTGAAGAATAAAAGAAAAAGAAAAACGCTGAAAATCCAGAAATACCACCAAACCCTGACAAGGAACTGAAGAGGCAATCAACACATTTAAATCACTGTACCCACTGTATCACATTGTGCACTAAAGTTTGGACTGTGAGACACTGCGGTGCAGAGACTAATGGGATTATCATGAATGTCATGTGGTGATGTGGCAGCTACACTGATGACTAGCCCAAGGGTGTGCAAAAAACAATTATTGTGCAAAAGCACCAAGGGGAAAAGAGGGAGCAGTTTAAAAAAATATGCTTTTCCCCCTCATCTTCATAAAGCTGCATGCAGAGAGATGAGAGCTGATGTGTCGCGGGACGTCAGCCACGTTCCAGCAGCTTTGACACGTCCGACATTATCCCTCAAGCCAGGAAAATGTCGAGCAGCAGCAGCTAGTGTAAAGTTGATGAGCTGTTTAAAGGACTTATTATGATTTCAGATGCTTTATCTATTGTGTCAAGGGAACAGGATTTCAATTTAACGGCAAATATAACTTTACTGCAGCTCTAACCTATGAAGTGCATTTCTCATACTTCCTTTGTTATATGGATGCTATTATTAAGCAAAGCGCGGCAGATGAGGAATAAGTGCTGTTCTTGTTCTTTAGAATCCCCTGATGTTGTGATACGTCAGGAAATAAAGCGCCTGCGTCTCGTCCCGGGGCCGGAGTGGCAGTTTCGATTTCACATGTTGAATCCAACATGCAGGAAGATGTGAAGCAAAATTGTTTAGAGATTTAATTATCTGATAGCATTGTATGAAGTATGGCTTTTCCAATTATTGTAAGTTCTTGTGTGGTGGCCTGTCTGCTCGATCCGGACTCTGGTCTAGCTTTCTCTGCCGTTCTGAGCATGCTTTGGATCCTAAGCTGATCACTATCTTTATCTCTTCCTGTGTCTTGCATCTACATCCTCGTTCTTATCCCGTTAGCAACAAATCATACTGTCACTTTTGTATTGCTTCTATATTTTGATTCCACATGTACTGTTCCCCTCAGGTCTTTCTTGGAATAAGACAAAACTATGTATGTCTGACATCAGTCAAACAGGCCTGTTGTAACTAGAAGCTGCAGCGCTTGCAATCCAAAAGGTTTGTTAAGAAGAGATTCTAATTTAGGTAATTATTCTTGTCACCCACCATCAAACAACAATCAATCACATATTAGTAGCATGCAAAAGTAAAAATGTGAGTAAAACAATTGAAAATATCTGTCTTTTCGAAAACAAACCGCAAATATTAGCATGCCTTGCTAACTAGCTTTTATTAGAAAGCTGCTAGAATCCCTGCTTTAATTCAAGGACCCATGGTTTCAAAAATCAATATTATTTGGATTGGTAAATCTGCCACGATAGTTAGCTGCATGTTGCCACAAATTCCACATCATTTAAAATAAATAAATAAATGGGGAAGGCCTAAGCCAATGGTTAATTGTTCATTTTGGAAGCCCACCCAAAGAACTGACCTGCATTTCAACCAAGGAGTCAGGGGCTACATTTAGGAACTGTCTTGGTAACATGTATTGATCACTGATTGTTAAACATAAACTCTACATATTCCCTGTTGTGTTCAGAAGCAAAATTATCCAAACAATATTTAAAAATCCGGTGTTTTTTTGTCTACTTGACTGAATGTTCATGGTTCCTAAGGACCTTTGT
Source organism: Notothenia coriiceps (assembly GCF_000735185.1). NCBI lineage: Eukaryota > Metazoa > Chordata > Actinopteri > Perciformes > Nototheniidae > Notothenia > Notothenia coriiceps. Next base: position 3,709 of record NW_011356703.1, read on the forward strand.
TTTCACACCATCTGGAGGCCCAGGATGCGATGACTCTTGCAAAACAGATAGCAGAGGGGATGATAATTCTGTCTGAAACAGGAGGTCAATGACTCCTACATGCATGCTTATACACATTCATCTACTGAGCCAGACTTAATTTCAGGTACTGTAGGCACCTATTAAAGTGGATCAAATGTATTAATCCAAGATAAAAAATAATATATTGTGTTCAGTTTTGTTGTTCTGTTGCAACACGTTTTATTGCATCATGGAATCTTAGCTCTGCTGCCAGCTGGGCAGATTCAGGTTTGCCTAATGCTGAATTAATCAAAGTGATGTGAAGTTAACCTGTTAAGACCCATGCCGGGGGAAAAACGCAACAGCGTCTGAGGGCTTCTTAACATTTAATAAAATATAAATGTGTCATATCCACTTAACGGGAAGAAACTCAGCTAACTGACGATATTAACCATTTTTAGCTAACTGAAACACAAGGGTAATAACAAAGGCTCTGAATTAGCCCTGAGCGAAAAAATGCTAACGCACTTAGCACATAACTCAAGGTAAAATACCCTTATTACTTATCGGATCTGCACAAACAATATATCGATTAGCAAACTGAGATTCCACTGATTATAAGTATCATCACTGAGCGATCAGAACTCGCGACAGGGGGAAACAA
>NW_011356704.1:0-2194 GCF_000735185.1 Notothenia coriiceps
TCTCCCTGAGGTTTCTCTCATTTTTTCCCTTTAAAATGCGGGTTGTCTTCGGAAGTTTTTCCTTGTACGATGTGAGGGTCTAAGGATATAGGGTGTTGTTTTTTTTTCTCATACTGATATTCTGAACAATCTCTGCGGTTGTATTAGCTGTAAAGCGTCTCTACTGTAGGCTAAAAATCGTTTATAAATGTGCTATATAAATAAAACTTGATTTGATATCATATCTTTATCTGCTACCATATACTGTAGACAGGGTTCATTACTGAAAAGGTATGCAAACATGCCACATTATTACCGTGTGTATGTGTGTGTGTGTGTGTGTGTGTTTTTTCTCATTGAATGTATTCTGTTTCCAGGACCTCCTTCAGCTGCAGTACGAAGGCGTGGCCGTCATGAAGATGTTTGACAAAGCCAAAGTCAACGTCAATTTACTCATCTTCCTCCTAAATAAAAAATTCTATGGAAAATGACAAAGTGAAAGGAGGAAAAGCAACAAAGAGGAAACAGATTGTGCCTTCTGACTGTGCTGAGTTTGTGGAACAAAATGAATTTAGCCAGATAACACGAGATGGGGCAGGACAGTATTTTGTACCCTCCTCTTATAATTTTAAGGATCACACCAAAATCTAATGCTGTTGTCCAACTCAATGTATCAGCTCTGTATTTTTTCATGTGGTAATTGTAAATGTAATGTATTTTTAAGATTTAAATTGTAATGATATTCATGTTTTGTATGTAAAAACTGTCCCATGTATGTTGAAACAACTGTGGATTAGTTCAGAAATCCAGCTGGGGAGCAGATTTCCAGACGGCCTCTATCATTCTATAAAATACTGTAGTTTACCACAGTGCCTTTTAATTAAAGTGTGTAAAGAAACATGTTTTAATAAATAAAACATCAAAAAGATTTAAAAGCTACAACTGATGTATTTGTACTATGTGTTATCAAGAAGTGCTTGCTAATGTTTAAATTATTTAAATGTGCAGAATACATAACATGTTTTTTTATCAACTATTTTTACTAGTTTTTGTTTAATCTGCTAACCTCCCACTGGGACACATTACTTCTCTGCAGAGAGGGAGAGACGGAGTATTTACATGTTTGATGCTGCAGAATAACACGCTGTTCCTTATGTGGCTACAAGGACTTTTGTTGCACATTTTTACTTAAACTTGTATTTTATGCTAATATGGTGCAATTGTCATGAAAACCTAATTTCCCCCTGGGATAAAAAGAGAATTGTAATTGATTGAATAACTCTTGAGGATAACTGATACTTTTAACACACTTGTAGGTGAAAAACATTTGGAGGATATAGTGAGTCCACATGTCAATAGGGTTGTTGGTAGAGTTTTCTCTGTAGAGCTCAACCCTTGTCTTTGTTAATCTCTTCATTAATAGATGAGAATAAGAATAATGCAAGATTTCTTTTCAGCACTGTAGCCAGGCTGACAGAGAGCCACAGCTCGACTGAGCCTTCTATTCCCATAGCACTCAGTAGTAATGATTTTATGTGCTTTTTTAACGATAAAATTGTTACTCTTAGAAACAAAATCAATGACCTCTTGCCTTTGACCAGTATAGTATTATCAACAGCTCCCGGAAACGTAAGTTCTAATATTACACTAGATAGTAAACTAGAATGCTTTTCAGCCATAAACCTTGAACAATTAAATTCAATGATTCTCTCTTCTAAACCATCAACGTGTATCTTAGACCCGATTCCAACTAAGCTGTTAAAAGAAGTTTTTCCATTAATTAGCACTTCTTTATTAAATATTATGAATATGTCTTTATTATCAGGCTATGTTCCACAATCGTTCAAAGTAGCAGTGATAAAACCGCTTCTTAAAAAGCACAACCTCGATCCAGAGGTTTTAGCCAACTATAGACCTATTTCTAATCTTCCGTTCCTCTCAAAAAAATTTGAGAAAGCAGTCGCAAAACAGCTGTGTGATTACTTAAAAAACTATGATTTATTTGAAGATTTTCAGTCTGGCTTGAGAACACATCATAGCACAGAGACAGCTCTGGTTAAAGTCACAAATGACATTCTAATAGCCTCAGACAAGGGACTTGTCTCTATTCTTGTCTTGCTCGATCTTAGTGCTGCATTTGATACTATCGACCATGATATCCTATTGCAAAGACTAGAGCACTTAGTTGGCATACAGGGAACTGCTTTAGGCTGGT
>NW_011356705.1:0-1690 GCF_000735185.1 Notothenia coriiceps
CAGGTAACACACACAGGTAACACACACACACACACACACACACACACAGGACAAACACAAACACACACACACGCACGCACAAACACACACAGGACACACAAACGCACAAACACACACAGGACAGACACACACACACACACACACAGGACAGACACACACACACAGGACAGACACAAACACACACAGGACACACAAACACACACAGGACACACACACACACACACAGGACACACACACACACACAAAGCACAGACAAACACACACATGATGAAGATGGACTCAGACGGTCACATGACCCTCTGTGGAGGAATGCAGCAGCTCACCGGCTTCAGAGTCTCTACGTCACTGATTCCTGACGCAGTCCTTTCTATATATACACACACACATCCTCATTCACCCTGCCGCACACCCTCACACACACACACACACACACACACACACACACACACACACACACGATCAGGGTTTCTGCTGCATCATTATCTTCAAACTGACACATCTGCTGACCTCACAGCGTGTTTGTTAAAATCACCACCCACACACACACACACACACACACACACACACACACGCACACTGGGAGCAGCGTTAGCAGCTGATGAAGATGAAGGAAACATGCAGCTTCTCACCGCCCAGCCGAAGCAGCTCCATCATCCGACGGTTACTGTCCGTTAATATCCGTTACTATCCGTTACCGACCGTTACTGTCCGTTACCGACCGTTACTGTCCGTTACCGGGCCGTCGGTTCTCTGTCTGAGCACCGCAGCACCGACTCTCCTCCCGCAGAGCCGCTCCGCCCCCCACCTGCAGAATAAAGGAACAGAGAACCATCAGCTGCAGACTGAACACACACACACACACACACACACACACACACACACACACAGATATGTATATATGGGTTTAAATGACCCAGCAGCTGTATGCATTCACGGAATTGCGAATTAAAATAAGTTAATATTGTTTTCCAAAACTATCACCTATCCGAGGATTTGAGTAAGATAGAATGAACAGGCATGCCTCATTGTATACTACTGCAGTACACAAATACATATGTGTATATATATATATATATATATATATATGTATACATGTACTACAGCCAGGTACTGCTGTACACAGAGGCCAGCTCAGTCAGTATGGTCGCTGGTTCAAGTCCCCGACCAGACCTAAATATGGAGTGTGGACTGTCCACCTCCTGGTCCTCTGTCCACCTCCTGGTCCTCTGTCCACCTCCTGGTCCCAGTCCACCTCATGGTCTTCTGTCCACCTCCTGGTCCCAGTCCACCTCCTGGTCCTCTGTCCACCTCCTGGTCCTATGTCCACCACCTCCTGGTCCTCTGTCCACCTCCTGGTCCCAGTTCATCTCCTGGTCCTCTGTCCACCTCCTGGTCCCAGTGTCCTAGTGTCCCAGTCCACCTCCTGGTCCTCTGTCCACCACCTCCTGGTCCTCTGTCCACCTCCTGGTCCCAGTCCACCTCCTGGTCCTCTGTCCACCTCCTGGTCCCAGTCCACCTCCGGGTCCCAGTCCACCTCCTGGTCCTCAGTCCACCTCCTGGTCCCAGTGTCCCAGTCCACCTCCTGGTCCCAGTCCACCTCCTGGTCCTGGTCCCAGTCCACCTCCTGGTCCCAGTATCCCAGTCCACCTCCTGGTCCTGGTCCACCTCCTGGTCCCAGTCTACCTCCTAG
>NW_011356706.1:0-2937 GCF_000735185.1 Notothenia coriiceps
ACAGAGAGAGAGACAGAGAGAGAGACAGAGAGGGAGAGACAGAGACAGAGAGAGACAGAGAGAGAGAGAGAGAGGGAGAGAGAGGGAGAGAGAGACAGAGAGAGAGACACTCACACTAATTTATGGATACCATCTCCAGATGCAATAGCTATGGTACATTAGATATTTCGCCAAGGACATGTTCTTGGTTAATGTGTATACATCAGAGTGCAACACGAGACGCCCATCCACCATCCATTTCCATTCCACTGAGTAACAAAGGGCAAAGCCACGTTTCTTTTGTTGCTCCTGCATCATTCTCTAATGTTAATAGTCTGTTTGGGTATTCTCTGTCTGCCAGGACCTTATAAGACTTCAAGCTGAGGCTGAGATTGTTATGGCCCTTTTATTATTTGCTTTTCTCCGTCTTGCTTTCTGCTCCTCACGTTATTATTTCGGGCTTAGAGGCGGGGGACCACAAAGTCGCCGGTTTCATTATTTGACTGTTGTTTTGTATAGATTTTTTTGCAACGGAGGCTGAAATAAAGTAGGTCAAGCAACTTTGATATTCATGTTAATGGTAAATCACATTCCAGGGCCAGTATTTAATTAGGTAGGAGGTAAAATGATAAAAAGTTACAACCTCAATTTGACAAAACAACAGAAATGTGATGCATGGCAATCTTCAGCCTCAGCAAAGGAGGTGTTCTTATCTATTCTTTTTGTATTTCTGAGCCGTAACCTTGTAGAAAGCTGCAAATATCCCCATGTCGTTACACTGGGCCTCTTCAGACAAGAAATAGAAGGAAAATAGACAAGAGGAGGGAAAGAAAAATATGGGGGTTGGGGGGAGGGTGAAATTGGAGACGTAAAGAATAAATAAAAGGATATGGACAAAGAGGGAAAATAGAAGACAGAGAGGCAATGGAAGGGAGCAGCAAAAAAAAGACCTACACTATGAAAGTGTAAAAAATAAGGGGGGGGTGAAGAAAGAGGACATTTCTTGGCTCGTAATTCTCCTCTCCTCGTGTGCAGGCCATGTTAATGAGAGCCACATTTAGGTCAGTGGTGGTTGGCTTTTTCCCCTCTTTTCCTCCTCTTCTTCCCCACCCCCAGCCCCTGAGAGAACGATAAAAACCGGCACAGTGTGGTTTGGCTATGAAATTACAGTCATTTGAAGAAGAAGAAGACGAAGAAGAAGAAGCATTTTGAGTGAAAGCAGGGTTGGTGATTGGTCTTAATGCCGATGGTAGTCATGGTGGAGTGTGTGTCTGTGAGTGTGTAAGTGTGGTGAGGGTCTAAAACAGACCTCTCCAAAGAAAGGACACTTAAAAAGATACTGCAGGCTCCACTTTAGGAAATGCTCCAAGGCTCAACCTATACTTATAGAGCGAGCAGACGAACCATCACCCGAGTACAAAAAAGAACATTTTCCGCCTGCACCGGCACGTTTTACCTGCTGCTATCGATTTGAAAACTGAAAAAAAGAAACGTATTACACAGTGGAGACATTTTTCAAAAGTATGACAGCGTGAGTGGAGGAAATGAGTATATTTGCCCATGGATATACCCTGGGAGGGTAGTCTGGGCAGAATGGGGACATCCATCCTGCTCCACTCATGCTGCACCAATAATAGATGAGCATGGACGGGAACATGTTGAGTGCTTCCTGATCGGAGAGGTGTGCAAGGAACCTTTTTTACTAGTGCATGAGGGAAAGATAGATGGAGTATAAAGTGAAGAGACAGAAAGAGAAACAGAGGAAGGAGATGAATTTACAGCAAGCTTTTGGAACTTTTCCCAGACTTTTTGTTTGATCTCTTGACCACTACAAAGCCTGTCCTTGTACTAGACTTACATGATGTTTAAAATGCCAATGTGCCAAATAATAAATTACAATACAAATATTCACATGAACAAATACAGAGAAATTTACATTTAGAAATTATGAAATGTTAAAGACGCCCGAGTATGCAATTTGGGGTTTTCCTTTTCCTCTAGTGTTTTTCTACAGGTTTTAGTGCATGTTAATGGTCTGCAAAGGCTAAAATCCCTGTGTTACCTGCAGGGGGGAGTTTTTCTCCCAAATACTCCCCCCTAACTATGGATGGGTAGCGGGCCCCGGTATTAAAGAGGCCCCGGGGGTGAATTATTAAAGACCCCGGTTAGGCCTGTCAGGACACTCCGCGTGCAGCGGTGTAGCAGCCAAATTAATAATATAGAGACAAGCAGGAGACAACGTGTGACTTACTCGAGGGGAATTTGAAGTTAAATGGAAGTGGTTTCAAAACCTAATACCAAATCTCCGGTGTGGGAATATTTTGGATTCAAGCCAAATCAACGAGGCGAACCTACGGACTTGAATGAGCCGGGGCGGTGTGTCGCATTTGTTTAAAAAAGGTAGCAACAAAAGCTAGCAATACGACCAACCTTAAACTGCACCTGAAATACCGGTATTTTTCGATACTCTTATCGATACTTTTCAATAATTTGGTGCTCAAAATGTATGATTACAAGCTGCAAAGATTAAACAACAGTCATTTTATTGTAATTTATTTGTATTTATTATTTAATGTAACTTTTTCAATGTTATACCAAGCAGGCATGAGTGTGTTTGACAGTGTGTCTCTGGAAGAGGGGCGGTAATTAGGGGCAGTTCATAAATCCATGTGAACATGACCATTATTCAGTTAAAACAAGACGCTGCGTGCGCACCTCCTAAACCGGAAGCTCCGGTCGGCTAACCATTATAATCCGCTTATTATTTATAATTGTAATGATGTGTGGGAATCTGACGTCATTGTCACCTGACGGTGTCACCTGATGCGGTCACATGACCGGTGACCGGGTAAACAGGAAGCCATAAAAGTTTGCCAGTCAGTTCAAGAAAGTCTCTCTTGGCTGCCTGTCACTAGTCTTCTCCCTCTCACAAAGGTAGGAATAACAGTTTTAAGGTGG
>NW_011356707.1:0-1942 GCF_000735185.1 Notothenia coriiceps
ATGTGTTTCTGTATCTTTCTCTCTGTCTGTCTGTCTGTCTGTCTCTCTCTCTCTGTATGTGTCTGTCTCTCTGTCTCTCTCTCTGTATGTGTCTGTCTCTCTCTCTGTATGTGTCTGTCTCTCTGCCTCTCTGTCTCTCTGTCTGTCTGTCTGTCTGTCTGTCTCTCTGTATGTGTCTGTCTCTCTGTCTGTCTGTCTGTCTCTCTGTATGTGTCTGTCTCTCTGTCTGTCTGTCTGTCTGTGTCTCTGTGTCTGTCTCTCTGTCTCTCTGTCTGTCTGTCTGTCTCTCTCTCTGTATGTGTCTGTCTGTCTCTCTGTCTGTCTGTCTGTCTGTCTGTCTGTGTTTGTTTCTGACAGCTCTATGTGTGTTGCTTTATTAGGAACTAGAACTGATTTGAAGCAGGAAATATAGTCCTATCTGTGCTCTATGCTAATGCTAATGCTGCTACAGGCTGCTGGAGACACAGCTGCAGGCACAGACGCGTCGTCACGGCGACGAGCTGACGGCGCTGCACACGCAGATCGAGCTGCTGAAGGCCGACATCGAGAAGAAGCAGGAGCTGCTGAACTTCACTTCCTCGCTGTCCCCCGAAGACAGGGTGGAGTACAGCGTCCAGCAGGAAATAACCCGGCTAACCAACGACAACCTGGTGAGGAGCAGGAAGAACTGCAGGAAGTAGCACTGCAGCAGGAAGTTTATATTACATATATGTTTTCTTTATTTCTAATATGTGTGTCTGTGTGTGTGTCTTCAGGACCTAAAGGAGCTGCTGGAGAAACTGGAAAAGAACGAGAGGAAACTGAAGAAGCAGCTCAGGATCTACATGAAGAAAGTCCAGGAGCTGGAGGGTAACCTGTCCCACTGTCCACCTGTCTGTCTGTCACCTGTGTGGCTCCACCTGTCCACATGTATGTCTGTCTCTCACCTGTGCATCTCCACCTGTCTGTCTGTCTGTCTCACCTGTCACCTACATTACATTACATTTGGCGGAAAAATCCTTACCTGGAGAGTTCTTACCGGAAAAATCCTTACCTGGAGAGTCCTTACCTGGGAAAGTCCTTACCTGGGGAATTCCTTACCTGGAAAGTCATTACCTGGAGAGTCCTTACCTGGAGAGTCCCTACCTGGGAAAGTCCTTACCTGGAGAGACCTTACCTGGGAAAATCCTTACCTGGAGAGTCCTTACCTGGACAGTCCTTACCCGGAGAGACCATACCTGGGAGAGTTCTTACCCAGAGGGTCCTTACCCGGAGAGTCCTTACGTAGAGAATCCTTACCTGGAGAATTCTTACCCGGAGAGTCCTTACCCGGAGAGTTCTTACCTGGGGAGTCCTTACCTGGGAGATTCCTTTCCTAGGAAAGTCCCTACCTGGAGAGTCTTTACCTAGAGAGACCTTACCTGGAGAGTCCTTAACTGGGAGAGACCTTACCTAGAGAGACCTTGCCTGGAGATTCCTGACCTGGGAAAGTCCTGACCCTGAGAGTCCCTACCTGTGAAAGTCCTTACCTGGGGAATTCCTTACCCAGAGAGTCCTTACCTGGAGAGTCCTTACCCAGAGAGACCATACCTGGGAGAGTTCTTACCCGGAGGGTCCTTACCCGGAGAGTCCTTACGTAGAGAATCCTTACCTGGAGAGTTCTTACCCGGAGGGTCCTTACCCAGAGAGTCCTTACCCAGAGAGTTCTTACCCGGAGAGTCCTTACCCTTTTGGTTTAGGCCCAAAATACATTTCTGACCTTCTGCTAAATGATGAACCATCCAGATCTCTCAGGTCTTCAGGGACTGGTCAGCTTTCTGTCCCCAGAGTCAGAACTAAACATAGTAAAGCAGCGTTCAGTTATTATGCTCCAAATATCTGGAACAAACTCCCAGAAACCTGCAGGTCCGCTGCAACTCTTATTACTTTTAAATCCAGGCTGAAGACTTTTCTTTTTGTCGCT
>NW_011356708.1:0-3335 GCF_000735185.1 Notothenia coriiceps
TGGATGTTAGTTTCCAAATGCTAGTTATCCAACATTATATAAACACAACATATTGACATCAGGGGTACATATACAGAGTTAAACAAATATACAAATATAATATAATATATAAAGTAAGGAAATAAAACATTTATCAAATACACACTTGGTATTGCCTTTTTATTTTTAATATGTAATATTGCTGCATTAAAACTCAGTCCAGTTATTGTGAATGTGACATTTTCCGAAAAATAAGATTAGTTTATTAAAAAGTCCTGAAGACCATGGGTGTGAAAACTATGTCATAGATCCGGGACAGAGCTGTCCAATAGAATCACCCAACGTATTTTTGAGTGGCGAATTGTGATTGGATGGCGGTCGATTACGCGGACCAATCAGAGCGTGGCAAGTCAGACAAGTTGCAGACGGAGAAGGCGTTGTTCGTGTTATCAGAAGTAGTTTGCATGAAAACACACACACACATTATCGTCAGTATTGATCAGGACAGAGTGTGTGTGCAGCAGTGTGTGTGTTGATGACACGTATTAGCCCTTTTATTAGCTGAGTTAATTAGCCTGAGACGAAGAGTTAAAACCCGTTGCCCGTGGACATGAAGAAGCTCGTGCTGCTGCTGCTCGTGCTGCTCGGCGTTGCACATTTTGCGACCCTCAGCCGATGTGAAGATGGTAAGTGAAGCATTTAACATCTTAATGTGTTAACTGCAACTTAATTAGCTATTCAAGCAAAGCACGGAAGTGGCTGCTGTGCTAATTATTGGACTGCTAACTAGCTAGCTAAGTGAGATACCTTGCTCGTTCTGTTAGCGCGCTAGCTAACAGGACAGGTAAGCTAATGACAACAGGACTGCCTTACACACATGAAAGTACCTGGCCTGAGGGGGTCAACACTAACATAATGTGAATGCAAAAGGTTAATAAAGTCTGGTTTGGTGCAGTGTCTGTGTGCAGGTGTGGAGCATACACATTGTTATCTCTGTCTACATGCACAGGTGGGAGAGGTACTTCTACTTCTACTGTACATGGGCAATTAAGTTATTGCTGAAAAAAACGAAGCACTTGTTGAGTTCATTTAGGCCTTGTAACTGATTCACCAGCACTAACTATGGTATGATCTAGCTTGAAGTGAACATATCTACACTTTCCTTGTTGTTCAGAGTTTGATTCTTTATGGTTTTTGCACTGATTTGATTTTGCGCTGATTAGATTTTGCGCTTTGGAGAAAAGCGTCAGCTAAATTATAATTTACATGTAATCAAAAAGTACTCCGATCTTGTACTTGAGTAAGAGTAGAAGTACCAGAGTGTAGGAATACTCTGTTACAAATAAAAGTCCTGCAGTCAAAATGTTACTCAAGTAAAACTACAAAAGTATTGGCCTCAACATATAGTGCCAAAAGTAGTCATTGTGCAGATCGGTCCATTTCAGAATAATATATATGATGTGTTTTTTAATTATTGATAATTAAAGTGTTATCAAAGCTGGTAAAGGTGCAGCTAGTTTGAATGACTTACAGTATATTGTTCTGACAATGATAAAACCATCTTTATAAACTAAACTAAATGCATAAATAGTTCTTAATCTAGGAATAGGAACATACGCATTGTAGAAAACATTGATCTCTGGCTTATTGCCCCTCTTAGTCTTATCTTTTTGAACCTGTCCTGTTTCAACAAGAAGCATGTTGATAAATGAATGCACTCGCCAAGTTTGCACGGCTGAAATCAGTTTGTGTCCTCTTCTTGTTTGCTGGCAGATGTTACAGAGGAGAAGCAGGAAGCTGACGAAGAGGACAGTGATGATGACGAGGAGGAGGAGGAGGATGATGAAGATGACACGGAGGTGAAGGAAGAGAATGGCGTGACGGTTCTCAACAACAAAAACTTTGACACTTTCATGGAGGGCAAAGACACAGTGCTGGTGGAGTTTTATGCCCCATGGTGCGTCTGTTAGGACATTCTTTATTCACACACTGACAGCAGCTCACTTTCAATATGCCTGTCAATATTGAAGTCTTCTTTGTTTATCCCTTTAGGTGTGGCCACTGCAAACAGTTTGCCTCAGAGTATGAGAAAATCGCTCAAGCTCTGAAGGAGAATGACCCTCCGATTCATGTCGCCAAAGTGGACGCAACAGTAGCCAATGAAATCGCGACCAAGTTCGAAGTGTCGGGCTATCCCACCTTCAAGATCATGAAGAACGGGGAAGCTGTGGACTACGATGGAGAGAGGACAGAGAAGGGTAGGGACATCTGGATAATTTAGGCATCGTTATACCCCTTCAACAAAACCTGACCTCGTTTTTTAAAATGTGTTCAACGCCCGTTTGTTGCAGCTATTGTGGGTCGGGTGAAAGAGGTGGCGCAGCCAGATTGGAAACCCCCCCCTGAGGCGACGCTGGTTCTCACCAAGGACAACTTTGATGAGATTGTGAACAATGCAGACATCATCCTGGTGGAGTTCTACGCCCCATGGTCAGTCAGTAGACAATCTTTGATAAAATACAAATTGTTTAATGCCACTGTTGTCAATTTTGTTTCTCAAAAGTGACCCACTAAACAGCCGCTGTGAAGCCTTAAAGGTCCCCTGTTATACTGTTCTTCATCAATGTATCACAGGTCTCAGATATATCCAGAGCCTCTCTCTGATTGGCTGAAACACCAAACAGATCATTGCAGCATTACCCATAATCCCCTCTGATTCAGCCCTGTTTCCAAAGAGCTGATTCTCTGTCTGTTACTTTAGATGAAAATAAGGAGCCCCTCCCCACGCCCCTCTGAGAGACATTTGGTTACAAAGAACTCAATGGTGTTCTAGGAGGAGATTCATGTGATAAAGGGGGGGGGGGTTACCTTGGTTGCTGATTGGCTGATGGTTACACAAGACAAAACATCGTTATGACATCATAAAGTGGCCAAAATCTGATCAGCTCATTTTCAGACAGGTTTTTATAGAAATGGATCAAAAAGAGAGAGAATCTTTGTTCCTGAAACTTTCAGAGTCTCTTCAGAGGGGACACATGTTGATGTAGAAGAGACATGAAGAAGAGGGGACACATGTTGATGTAGAAGAGACATGAAGAAGAGGGGACACATGTTGATGTAGAAGAGACATGAAGAAGAGGGGACACATGTTGAAGTAGAAGAGACATGAAGAAGAGGGGACACATGTTGATGTAGAAGAGACATGAAGAAGAGGGGACATATGTGAAGTAGAAGAGACATGAAGAAGAGGGGACACATGTTGATGTAGAAGAGACATGAAGAAGAGGGGACACATGTTGATGTAGAAGAGACATGAAGAAGAGGGGACACATGTTGATGTAGAAGAGACATGAAGA
>NW_011356709.1:0-10938 GCF_000735185.1 Notothenia coriiceps
TATGTATAAAAGACATCAAAAAGTGCATTTTGCATGATAGGTCCCCTTTAAGACCTGAAAAGGAGGAGATGACAGAAAAAGGGTAGCAGTAGAAGTCCTTTGTATTTGTATTGTACAGTAATACAGTAACACGTTACAAAGTAACGCGTTACTGTAATAATATTACTTCTGTCGGTAACGGAGTAGTGTAACGCTTTACTTTTATAATTCAGTAATCACACCAGTTACTAACATTGCCCCGACACGCGTTACTTCGTTACTTTTATAAAATAATCACACTCACTGACAGACACGTTGGCCCACGTAATCTGCGTGATTTGCGCTTCCACATCTCCACGTGTAGTGATGCACAAACATGGCTGAGTCTTTTGATCTCTAAACTTCCTCAACGGGGCCGCTCGCTCTCTTTTCTTGATCGCCCTCTCACGGGTGAACAGTTCAATGTCCCGCTTCATTGTAGGAATTCTGCCATGTCTCTACCACTTTAGTTTGACCATCTCTGTTACTAAGTTATGGAAAACTAAATAAATAAGTAATTAGATACCTTACCGTTACTGCGCTCATAAAGAATGATAAGAATAAGAATAATGCGTCTTGAACTGGTTTCTTTAATTAGTGTCTGTACGTTTCACAGACTGTTAGCTTGTTGTGGTAGGCTGGTAGCCTATTTTATCAAAGAGCATAACAAAAGAAAGACTTGTGTTATGTCTTCCTTAATGCAATAGTAATTGGGGGTGCAAGTGGAGTCTCGCAGAGGCAAAACTGTGGCGCGCTTACACTGTAGGTGCGCCGCAGTCTGCGTGATCTGCCTGTAGGCACTGCGAGTAAAGTAACGAGTTACGTTATGTAGACAGTAACGAAGTAGTTTAATATATTACTTCTTTTTTTTAAAGTAATATGTAATACATTACTTTTTTTTTAGTAACGACCCCATCTTTGTTTACAATATATAAATATGCCATTGAAAGCTGTTCAATATATACCTAGCTGCTATATCTTCAGAACTGCTGCAGGATGTGTATTTTGTGAATTGTTTTCTAATTTATTTATTTGCATTTTTTTGTTTTTTTAAATGCATGCATGCTTCTTGGTCAATATTAATAATAATAATAATAATAATAATAATAATACGTTTATTTATTATAGCACCTTTCACAGAAATAGAATTCACAAAGTGCTTCACAAGAAAGAACAAAAGTTCAAATGAAGACCACAGAAACATGAATACAATAACCACATGAGGAAGAAATGTAAGGTTAACATAAAAACTAAACACAGACCACGTGGAGTCCTGAAAGGAACAAACATAAGAACACATCACACACATTTCAAGTAGAGACAAAATCCAAAGTACAAAGATAGGTCTTATAATATTTAGTTGTCTTTGGCTCTTTTCTTGCTGTAACAAATGCAAATGTCCCCTCTGTTGGACGAATAAAGGTATTCTGATATTGAATAAGGACGGTGTCATCATCCCCACCTTGTTGAAGCGGGCGAAGGGGTAGTCCTTGCCCTCCTCTGCCACACGCCTCCAGTGGTTGAAGATGGCCCCATCCCTGCGAGCTGGGTTGGAGAAGGGCATCCACTTCCAGGGACGAACCTTCTTACAGCCCAGCTTGGCTTTCACTGTCCTGTAACCCTGCGTGGTGTCGCTGGGCAGCAAAGGGGGCGCATCTCTGGAGATTATAAGGAAGAAAGTCTTTGTTAGAGCACGGGTATTTTCAGTAAAGTTGGAAAGGTACCGAGGCTTAATTCCAAGGGTAAGAACCAGCTGTATTTCTTAAGGAAAGCCGAAATCAACTTATTTCGAAGGAACAAAAGCCTCCTGATCCATCAATGTAAATATTACAAAATATCATGGTTTGTGAAAGACACAGGGCAGGAGGGCTATGAAGCCAGTTTTAAAACTGCCCATAGGATATTAAAAGGACAATACCCATCCCAGAAACAGCCCGTTTAACCTGCTGATGTCTACCAAGTGGTCAATTATCCGCTGCCTTACCACCAGACTGCAGAGAAGTGTGTATTGGTAATGCATACAGTAAAAGGAAGATTTTTAAAGGGGGTGTATTTGTATTTTATTGAGCAAACCTTTGTTGTGGAATGATATTAAATAAGGATATTCCGCTCATACAGATAAGTGACAATAAATATAAATACATTTGCAGTGTGCAAGGTCAGAGAGCTGTTAAAAAGCCAGGGGTTAATAGTATAAGTCATCAGCCTTGAAAACTCCTTTGTATAAAACTAAGTGGAAGCACCCTTATAGTGAGGCCTTAACATGAACCACACTGTTTTTGAGTTGGTGAACACATACTGGGCTGTCATTCATTTCTGGTTTACACACAAGGAAATTAAGGGAACAATTGCCGTTTTCTTCTATCCTCAAATTATGTAGGAAGAACAATTATTATCCCTGGTAGAGAGAAAGATTATAATGCAACATAGTAACTTTTTAAGGCATTAAGGACACACACTTCAACCTATTCAGTGCATTGGTTTTAGACAAAATCAAAAGAAACCCATACTTTTTGTCTGAATAGAGCAGAGCGTAGACCTCTCGGTGCATCCCCTCTGGTCTCTTGAAGGTCAGCGTTTCTGTTGCCTTCTTGCTTTTTTTCTGAGACAAGTGATGGAGAAAATGTTTATTTACCTTGAAGAAAACTTTGGTTACAGAATAACAATATGCACTTCGAAATGTAGTGCTATGGGAATGGCATGGTTGTATTTTAAAATTCCCACAGCCTGTACAACTCGTAGCATATTGAGTAAAATAACATTAGACAGTCAGGAATCATTATGGTTATCTTCTCTCACCTTGTCTGAGTTGATGATATCTTTCTTGCTGATGGGACCGTCATTGTCTCCTCCAGCCAACTCCAGGATATCCCGGACATCAGCCCCGGCCATGGCTTAATATCTTGTTGATAAACGCTTCACGCAAGCTGTCAAACTTGAACACTTTTCATTCATTCACATCTGTTCATACAGTGTTTCGGTACTGTCCAAACGAATCCGCTCCTAGCTAAATGCTAACGCTAATGTTGCCATTTCTAAACAAAGCTACACCGAGCCGCAAACAGGCCATCAACGAATTCATAAGATGTGTTGTATAACCTTGAACGTTCCTACTATCGGTGAAAGGTACAGAGAGAATAATGACGAGAATATAAGGATATTAAAAAGCTATTGTTAATGCTAGGTGAGTAGCTAGCGAAATAACCCGACACAACTTCCGCCCCCGCTGATTTCGCTGTGTGTGTATTCATGCTCTGTAAGTGACTATCGCCCCCTTGAGGTCTGGTGGTGAACTGCATCTACTTATTTTTTCCAAAGCGTCCGTGTTTTTTCTCATTTCATTTCAAATAAATCACAAAAACGGACATGTACCTGTTTGTTGGACCTATAACATATTTCTGATTAACAAGTTAAATCATGGACTTGTTTTGTAAAAGCTTCAGTCAATGTTTTTGTCATTGCTGCTAACTAAGACATTTTTCTACACATTTACATGGGTGACAATTTTTCCAGATCCATCTGTATAGCGGAAGACAAAAAAAGTCCTTCTCCTGGGTGTTGAACCTTGAGCACCTGCATAAAAAGTCAATGGATAAACCTATTGACCACCAATGTGTTTTTTAAACAATGAACGGCCAGCTATAGGTCTTGTTGTGATATTGTTTTATTGAATTTGTACCTTTATGCACACAACGAGCACACAGGTATGGAGGACATAACATGACATAAGTACAAACTACGAAGGAATAGGGACTTATGGTTTAAAAAAGGACAACTGCCTTTCAAAATACAGTCTTCGAGAACGGGTTCATGAAACCGGAAGTAAGTGGAAGGGAATCCTCTTGCTCTGCTCGCAGCTCAATATCACCTGCTGTTTCTGATGAATGTCGCCTGTTCCTGTGAATCACGCTTTCATTTATGAAGATATTAAGATATAAGCGAATGTAAAGGTAACTACACGCCATTTAAGGCAGAAATATTCAAACACTTTATTCACAAACTACGTGAAATTCAGCTAATAGGGTAAAAACAACCTTGGGGTTTTAAGGCATCACCCACAAAACATGAGGACAATTATGATTTGACTCTAAATAAGGATGCATATGTCAGATATAAACATTAACCTTTATGAATACCATGATTTAAACTACTACTAGGGGCAAAATGATATATAAAGAGACTTGTTATGTGTGCAGCCAGCAGCATACTTTGCAGGGATATGATTGGTTGGTTGAAAGTGAAGTAAGGGACTGAATATTAACATGTGGGGAGAGGGGGAGTTGGGGTAAACGGAAAGCAATGGATGGAGAGAGAGAGAGATGCTGTTGCTGGGGAACAGAAGCCACATAGAGGACCACTGAAAAAAATCAGCAGCAGAGATTTGTGCACGTTATTCCTGCAAAGAAGAGATATTTAGGAGTGGGAAAAGAAGGGGGTATTTGCAGAGAAAAGAGGAAGGTAGAGATGCCAGAGCAGAGGCATTTTATTTAAAGGAATTGTGTGTGTTGTCGGTTGCTCTGCACAGCCAGTCTTTTCCCCATCAACGGTGGCCAGAGGCTGGTTGAAGGAGGCGGGGGAGTTTGGGGTGCAGCATCACAGAGGTGCCCCCTGTCTGCAGACACCTGCTGCTGGAGCGTCTGACAGCGAGGACACTGTGTCTGTGTGCATGAGCGTGCACGTGTGCATGTGAACGAGTGAGAGACAGGAGGAATTTCAGCCTGAATCTTCGCATCTGGGACCGAAGAGAGGGGAGAACACACTGACCAGAGAGAGGTTTCTAACACCGCTCATGTGAGTATATCATCCAGGCATCTTTATTCTTCATAATGCACATTAGAATGACTGCATGCATGCATTGAGACATCAAATATCTCCAGGGTGTTTCCCCTTTCAGGCTGTCACATTTGGGATGACCCAGAAAGACTGTGCTGCCATTTTTACTCAGGGAAATGGCACTGGGTTGCACATCATGAGGCAATGCATTTTGTATGAATATGTTTTTTCAGCACATAACTCATGCAGGATCAATCAATGTCAATCATATATGCAAAGGGTCACATTGTGAGGTGAAAGCTCAATTTCTCCTTGCAGCATTTTGTAGAAATCTTAGAGCACAAAATGTATTCTTCTGCCACAAATTATACGTTAAAGGTGTAATTAATACTCTGCAAATGTCCCTGTTGTGGGATTGATTAAGGATGATCTATTTAGGTTGTCACATGAAAATAAGAGTCACAAAAACCCAGAAGCAACTACTACAAATTGGTACAAATTGTTGTGGCAAAATAATAATAACAATGGTCTTTCAACATTGATTTCTTTCAGCAAAACACTTGTTTGTATTTTAATGAAATGTATTTAACAGATCTTCAAGTGAAGGTCAATTTCTCCATACAGCATTTTGTAGAAATCTTAAAGCACAATATGTATTTTTCTGCCACTAGGGGGCTCTCAATCAAAACTAAAATATAAGAAGGAGTTTAGTTGTGTGTTGAATCTATTGTTAATAGTTTCGAAGGATTTTTTCTGGAAGCCAAATTACCCAAACATGTTCCCTTCTCAAAAACAAACAAGCTGGTTTTAAAATCAGTAAAAACACAGAATAAAATAGATTCATGTTTAAAAATCAGCTTTTGTACTTTGCTGTCTGCTGCCGCTTACTTAAAGCTGGGGTAGGTAATTCACTTCAGAAACACTTTTTGTTACACTCCATGCAATGCTCTTAACATCCCGATAGCAATGAATATATTAAATGCTTTGACAATAAATACATAAAAAAATGTCATCTGAAGCCGTGGCGCTGTAAAAAGCACGACCAATCATCTGAGCCGGCCCGGCTAAAATAACTGGATGGCCTACCTGCCTGTCAGCCTTCCAGCTGTGCACAAACTTATCTCATGCCCTCATTGGTCATGTGCGCGTTCGTGTGTTGGAGGAGGGGCTCTGTAAGGAAGTCTGAAGGAAGGGGCAGATTTTTTTCGGCTGTGTATTTTCAAATTCTATGCGCTAGAATTTGAAAGTTGAGCTGGTTTCTCCATTCTTACCTACCCTACCTTTAAGATCAAGTTGCCGATTAATGATTGGTCAACCGCTTAGAGATGTCCCGCCCCTTAGCCTATCACGTACCATGTGTTGGAGGAACAGCCAATTGAAGTGTGAGTGTTTCATAGTGATGTCATTATATTTCAGAAGTAAACTAAGGAGTCCAATGGAGGCGTTTCAGGCATGGAGAGAAACTCCCTCTGGAGCGAACACAGGGATTTTAGCCTTGGTAACAATAATAAGAATACATTTGATTTATATAGCGCTTTTCCTGGTGCTCAAAGCGCTTTACAAGGAAGTAAAGAAGAAAAATAACAACACAAGTAAAAAGTGCTAAGCTAGGTGGAATAAGGGCGAGGGGTGAGTGGGTTAGGAGTTGAAGGCAAGAGTGAAAAGGTGAGCTTTGAGGGATTGATTGAGTGATGTGAGATCGTTGTAGACCACTTGCATGCACTAAAACCTATATGACACACTACAGGATTTCAAATGTAGGACTTTTTCGTATTTTTTGGTCTCCCCTCAATGTGAATTCTCTTCAAACTCTAGAGCACACATTAAAGAATGTCAGATCTGAAGAGAAGTTTTTCTATGAGAGATCAAACAGGCAGCAGGATTACGGGGGAGGAGGGGGGGGGGGATTAGGGGTCTCTTCCCCCCCTGGATAAATCTTTTCATGATATCTGACTTTGAGGAGAGCTCGGTAGGGGGGGGTCTGTCCGAGTCACATGCCGCTCACATGCACTCCTCTGGGCAGGGGGATCAAAACCATGTGACCGAAGAGCAATTATAATGAAACTTTGATAACAAAAAACAACAATGGCAACTTCTAATCCGACACGTGTTCCTGCAGACATGACGGAATAGTTAGTGCACTTATTTATCAGGCAGATCTCCTCTTTTCTTTGAACTGTAAATGGGTTTCATTAATGAGCTCTGTCCCCCCCCCCTCCAGGCTCTCCTCTCTGAGGGATGGGCACCACAGAGGCGACTCTACGAATGGAGAACTTGGAGGTGAAAGACGAGTGGCAGGATGAAGACTTCCCCAGGTCAGATCCTTTCATTTACACCGATAAGCATCAGATTTATGGATGTCATGTACAGTTGTTTGTTGTTTGTTGCTGGTGTTCAGGCATCTCTTAGATCTGTGTGTGTGCCTTTAGCCATGTGGCATCCTCTTGTGCATGTGTTTGTTGATTAATATGCAGCACATTTTTTATTATGTATGAAAAGATCATTATTTAGAGTTAATTCTAGATTAGTCACCAGGGTTTCTTTATGTAGCCTTTGGGCCAAATGCTGTTTAGTCTGCACGGATTTAGAGGCAGGGATGTTTGTGTTAATATATATTTTTGTATCTTAAATTAACATTTTATATGTTGTAAATCGTAATTTCTTTAGTGTATTAGTGTTATGAATAGAGATGTCCCAATCCGATCACGTGATCGGGGATCGGAGCCGATCACGTGATTTTCAAAAGATCGGAATCGGGAGGAAAAAAAATCGGGGATCGGGATTTTTTTTTTTTTTTTTAATACTTTTTTTTTTATTCAATGTTACAAAACAAAAATGACCATGTTCAAGTCTTAAAGTCATCCTGAGGACTTAGTTTTGGTTTCAAATGACACAACATCATGTATGTGTTGCTTCTTTGGGGCTTGTTTTCATAGACCTGGTTGCTTATTTCTCTCAAATCTAGCAACAGAGTGGGCAGGGCGCAGTGTCTAATTGTAGCAGTAAGCTAACGAGTACTGATAAGCTTTATTTTGTTTTGATCCAATGCTGCACAACTGAACTGATCCAATGCTGCTGTGAAAGAAAGAAGCTATATCCATGTTGGATAGAATATCCAATTTAAATAAAAAAATAACCTTAAGGGACAACTTGAATGCTTTTTCTTTGTTTTCTCTTAATGCATTGCATAAAGATCGGATCGGGAAAAATCGGTATCGGCAAATTGTCAAAATCAAATGATCGGAATCGGATCGGGAGCAAAAAAAGGTGATCGGGACATCCCTAGTTATGAAGGTTATTGTGATAAAATGGGCAACGTTTGAGCGTGTGGGACATGTTAAAACAAAAAAAGAGAAACAGAGAGGAATATAAATTAAGAAAATACGAAAGAAAGATACTTTCTAAATTCAACATTTAAAAAAAAGTAAATTAAGAAATGATTAAGAAACTCTAAAAGAAAACAAGATACATTAATAATAATAATAATACAATCATCATAATGAGTTAGATTAGGAAGGCAAACTGTTTTGTTTTTTTGGTCTCAGGATTTAAATCTTCTCGTATTTTATAACGAGGTTCAATCTTATTCCATTTGTGATAAAGGCACATCTTTCAATATGTTAAAGGGATGCATGACAGTCCATTTTATATTTCCTACTAAATAAAAAAAATGTTTTTATAATTTGAAGGTTTATTTCAGGTTAAAATATAGATTAGGGTTTTCTCGATTTCTTTCTAACAAGTGCATAAATATTGGACTCATCGTTATAATCAGCACGTCACAGAGCTGCTACAGACGGATTTAGGAAGTGGGGGAATTTGATTCTCCACACGTCAGAGCTTGATGGGCAGAAAGAGAGCAGGGGAGAAGTGTTATGACACTCCTCCTCCTCCTCCTCCTCCTCTTCCTCCTCCTCTTCCTCCCCCCTCCGATGGGGAGTCAGGAAGCAGGCAGCAGGTGCAGTTTGGTCACATGACGCACCAGCAGCAGTCTGATCAACAACACAGCATCGCCAGGGAAATGGTGGCAGGTTCTGTTTAAAGACGGAGAAACAAAAGGATTATTAATAAAGCAGCCTCTGAGGGTGAGAGGGAATGAGTTAGCAAACCAGATTTAAAGGTGTGTGAGGTTTTATAGAAAGCTCTCTGAAGAACAGAAGCCTCGTGCTATTTCCAGAAGGTAAGCATCATCGATCCGTCCTGTTGTTGGAGGCACAAAAGAGATTATCTCGCTTTTGTTTAAAGGAAGAAATCCCCATAAATCTGTTTATTGGTGTGACAGAGGAGGCGTTAGGATAGTAATCACTGCAGGGGTCCTCGGGGGGGAGAGAGAGAAAGCATCCATCATCAGTGTCTGTTTCTCTGGGAGGAAGCCAGAGGTTTGGTCTCAGGAGCACAGAGCCACGCAGATAAGACTCTTTTCTGCAGAAAGACTGCGCTGGTAATCCTAAACTAACCTGGCTCTGGTTCTCTGTTTGCTCTGGTTTTGTTGCTTTTATGCAAAACATACTTCTGTCCTCGTGTGCTTTGATGGGTTTAATGCAAACATATGCAGAGCAGGAGTTTGACTCTTGTGAGGAGGGAATAACAAGCAGGAAGAAGAGCTGCAGAGACACGTCCTACCTTTCTCTAAAGTAAATGTATTAGCATCAAAGGTACTAGTACTTAAAGTGGACCTACAGTATTATGCTATTTTAGGCAATAGCATAGGTCTCAGATATATACAAATATATAAAAAACATGTCTATGAAGTGTTTTGCTCAAAATACCAAACAGATCACCCATTCTAGCCATGCCTCATATCCCTCTATTTCACTTCCTGTTTCAAAAGTGCTGATTTTATGTATAAAGCTTTAAAAAAAATTAAAAAGGAGGGGGCTGAGCTCATGCGGGACCCGGCAGCTACTGTCTAAACTAAATACTGCCGTGATGAAACGCCATATCATGGATTATCAAGGATTATCTCTGAAACAGTATGGAGCTCAAAGGCTTTCTCTCTTGCCGGTTATACCACAAGGTGAGTTCCTTTTTACTTCCTGCTTCTTCACACACATGCTCTCCAGTACAGGTTAGCTCTGAGTTAATGTAAACACCGACCATATTACGTCCAAAACAGTCAGGCATTGTTTCTGATAGCAACGTTTCTGATAGGGCCGTGGGTCCACATTTCAGATATTACGTCATATCGGACGCAAATCTGGATCAGCTCCGTTGTTCCCCCGTTTTTAGAGATTTGGGTACGGAGGAAAAGAGAGAGGGTTTTATTTTCTGACGCTGCGTGAGTTCCCCGACACACCGGGGACACATGTTTATGTATAAAAGACATCACAAAGTGCATTTTGCATGATAGGTCCCCTTTAAAGTTTGGGTTGTCAAGGTGATATAACACATTTAATGATGCTAAAACGGCTGCAAAGAGACGAGGTGAGAGATACTTATTTGTGGGTTTGTCAGAATAACACAACTCTCGTCACACAAACTCATTTCAATCTTTACCATTATAAAAAAAACTAGGTAGTGCCTCTCTAAAGTGATACTCCGCTCAAATACAGCCTTAAATGTTTTTCCCTTCATGTCGGATACAACTTACTGGCATGGTGAGACATTTATTTGTGAGACGGTAGAAGTATAAAATCATCAATACAAACTTGTGGACCCACCCTTTCCGTATAACATTCCAGTATCTTCCAAAAGACTCATATTTTCACCAAATAAGGCTAAAAGACACCGAATCTGTTTGGTGTTTGGAGTTTAAAGCAACAAACAAACGGCTAGAAGGTGCAAGCTACAAACGGAGGCGGTGTATTTAGACATATTTTGAGTGTTTGGAAGATCAGACGGAGCATATGCCGAAATATGCAACAGTTTAAAACATTTTTATGGATTGCACGTCTTTACGTCACATCCACTGCAACCAAACATTAATAAAAGTGAACACAGTCACTATGAAAGAGTGGATCGCACACCTTTTTACAGCCATCTCTCAAATCTTTGCTGTATAAATACTCTATGTTCTCGGTCTGAGTTACTTTAAATGGCATATATGTGATGTGTAAGAATAATATAACTACATATAAATGATTTAACTCCAAAATGAGATAACCAAAAGAAGAACCGGAGTTGTGGGCATTGCGTTCCAAGAATGTA
>NW_011356710.1:0-2617 GCF_000735185.1 Notothenia coriiceps
CGGTGCCCACACGCACCGTGAAGAGGTGGTCTGAGGAGGCTCTGAAAGACTGTTTCGACACTACTGCGTGGGATGTGTTCACTGACTCTCACGGGGAGGACATCAACGGCCTTACAGACTGCATCACAGACTATATTAACTTCTGTGAGGAAAACGTCTTACCCACCAGGACTGTACAGTGTTTTCCCAACAACAAACCCTGGATTACCCCTGGAATAAAGGCTCTCCTGAAGGACATTAAGAGGGCCTTCAGATCTGGCAACAGAGAGGAGCTGAAGACTGTACAGAGGGAGCTGAGGTGGAAAATCAGAGAGGGGAAAAACAGCCACAGGAAGAGGATGGAGGAACAGCTGCTGCAGAGGAACGCCAGTGGAGTCTGGAGAGGCCTGAAAACCATCTCTGGCTACAAAGAGCCAGACTCCCAGGTCCGGGGGGACCGCCAGTGGGCAAACAACGTGAATATCTTCTTCAACAGATTTGATCAGTCATGCGCCTCCCCCCCCCAGACCGATTCCCCCCTGCTGCACCTCTCATTGTCCCCACTGCCTGGAAATGGCCCTGTTACCTCTCCCACCTCTACTCAGCCCCCAGGCCATCAGCTCACAGACACTTCTCACATCAACCCCCGGTTCTTCTCCACCCGCTGACGACACCTTGTCCTTCTCAACCTACCAGGTGAGGAGGGAGCAGCAGAAGTGTAAGGCGAGGAAGGTGGCGGGTCCAGATGGCATCAGCTCGAGGCTCCTTAAATCCTGTGCGGATCAGCTGTGTGGGATTGTGGAGCTTCTGTTCAACCTGAGCCTGAAGCAAGGGAGGGTACCACAACTGTGGAAGACGTCCTGTGTGGTACCTGTGCCAAAGACCCCTCACCCCAAGGAATTCAACAGCTACCGGCCGGTGGCGCTGACATCACAGCTGATGAAGACCCTGGAGAGGCTGGTCCTTGGACACCTCCGGCCCATTGTGGCACCATCAATGGACCCGCTGCAATTCGCCAACCCGCCTGCCATCGGGGTGGATGACGCTGTCATCAACCTGCTGCAGAGGTCCCTTTCCCACCTGGAGAAGCCTGGGGGGGGGGGCACTGTGAGGATCATGTTCTTTGATTTTTCCAGTGCCTTCAACAACATCCAGCCCCCGCTCCTGGGGGACAAGCTGCAGCTCTCGGGGGTGGATCACCACCTCACCTCCTGGATCCTGGACTGCCTCACCAACCGCCCACAGTACGTGAGGACCAGGGAGTGTCAATCAGACACCATCATCAGCAGTACGGGGGCCCCCCAGGGGACGGTGCTGGCACCGTTTCTCTTCACCCTCTACACTGCAGACTTCACCCACAACACTGCAACCTGTCACCTGCAGAAGTTCTCTGACGACTCCGCCATCGTTAGCCTCATCACCAACGAGGACGACAGGGAGTACAGGGAGCTGACGCAAGACTTCACCTTCTGGTGCCAGAGGAACCACCTTCAGCTGAATGCAGCGAAGACCAAGGAGCTGGTGGTGGATTTCAGACGGCGCCAACAGTCTCCCCTGACACCAGTGAACATCCAGGGAGCAGATATTGAGATTGTGGAATCTTACAAATACCTGGGTGTTCATCTGAACAATAAACTGGACTGGCCTGCCATGCTTACCCACCCATGGAAAGAAGAAAAAAGTGAAGAAAACGGTTAATTATATCTTAAAATAATAAAAAATGAAGTTTTAAAAAGTTGTCGAAAAAAGGACTAAGTGCCAACGGAGAAGGGGAATACAAAAATTAAATAGTCCGGCACTTCGGGCCCTTATTTCCCCTTCTCCGTCGTAAGCTGCAACGGAGAAGGGGAAAAGGTTCCAGGGCTTCATTTCCCCTTCTCCGTCAAATATTTCTAAAAATTCACTTTAGACTACCGTCTGCAGGAAATCGGAAACCCCGTTTTTGTGTCCACTCAGAAAAAAAACGGCTCTTGCAAAAACGGAGGTGAAGTGTCCGCTCACCATGCAGTTTGGGTCTTTTCTCACCCTTTTGGCCTGGATCTATTTATTTAATTTTTGCCTTCAGTTTTGGGACGTTTGACCCGGTTCCTTCTAGCTGGGGCACTGCCCCGTCCCTGGTGTCCCCAGTCGGCCCTCCACTGAAGGGGTGGTGCTGCCAATAAGAAGGCCGACGTTGGATGCTGAGGGGCAGGCCGGCGGGCAGCATTAAGGTTCCCAGGGGCAGCCAAAGTGCCACTTTCCATCAGCACCGGGGAGGCGCTCTGTGAGGAGTGCTCAAGTGTTAGTGGACGAGGTGTAAGGCAGAGGAGGGTGAAATATCTGAAAAGTTAAAGTGTGTGAACCTCCAGCCCAGAATGGGTGGTGGTGCAAATAAAAAGGCAGAATTTGGATGCTGAGGAGCGGGCAGCATTAAGGTTACCAGGGGCATGAGAACATCCTCCGCCGAAGGGGTGGTGGTGCTGTGAAGAAGGACGAATATGGATGCTGATGGGCGGACAGTAAAGCACCACAAAATCCACCCACCTTTTAGGATTACCAGGGGCACGAGGTTCTGGCGGGTGTGAATATCTGGGTTTAGTCCGTAGGGGAGTGCCTAAGTGCGGGTACCCGGGTTATGGAAGTGCACATGTTAGGGACA
>NW_011356711.1:0-3113 GCF_000735185.1 Notothenia coriiceps
GGGGGGGAGATGCGGAGATGTTATAAAGAGAGGAGGAGAGGGAGAGTGAGAGCCGGCAGGGAAAACAAACAGGACAGAGGCTGCAGTGTGTGTCAGGTCAGCGGGGAGTTCCAGAATGTTCTCCACCGCTGTTCTCCAGAGCCAGAGCTCCTGCAGGGCTATCTGCTGCTGGCGCTGTCATCGATCATCAGAAGGAGCCGGCCACCTCTACAGGTCGACACACTCCTCACATGAAGCCTCTCACACACAGGAACAGATGTATGGAGGAGAACACACACACATACTGTACAGATGTGCAAGGACAACCCAACGTCCATGCTTCACATTACATTCAGCTGCTGCTTTTATCCAAAGCTATTTTAATAAGTGCATCCAACAACAAACTCAAGAAGTGCTGCAGGTACATCAGGGCCCATGTCCACAGAGTACCTTTCTCTGAGCGCCACCGCAAGACGCAAAGTGCTCAATGTCTTTCTTGTGCAGCTGCTCAAAGCGTTATGAGTTGAAAATATTTCAACATTACAGAAAAGCGCCAGGGATGGCACTGTAGAAATTGGAGGAGAAGCTTGTGTCTTTCATACGGAAGCTATCATAATAAAGACTAAAAAGCAATTTTTTTGAATGGCGAATGGTGAGTGTTCTTATCTCGTACCACATTGTCCTCCTTGCTCTACCTGCGTCAGACATACTTGCCAACCTTGAGACCTCAGAAATCGGAAGCATTTCAAAACCACCGCCGGGGGGGTGGGGGGGTGCTAGTGGATCGCCGGAGCTGTTAGATTAACATTAACATGCTTATTGTAGTTGTAAGTGCACTGCCTTGCGGCCTGTAGAACCGTCCTTGATGGAGCATATGTGTGGGCAGGAAAGGAGTGAGCAGAGAGTAGAGTAGTTGTCGATTCTTGTTCTGTTTTCTGTGACTATCTGCCTCACCCTCTCAGACTTTGAGTTGCGCGCGCTACTAAAGAGACGTGTTACCATGGAAACCAAACAATGGTGTAGCTGTATTAAAGTCCGAGTTGAAACAGTCATGTGTAAATCTGATTTTGTCAGAAATGCGGGAGAAATATGACCCCGGGAGGAAACCGGGAGAGGGCAATGAAATCGGGAGTCGGAGGTTGGCAAGTATGGCGTCAGACTGAGCGCTGATTAATACGAAGTGTGAGAGCAAGCACCTTACGGTATATGTTCATGGTGTCAAACATATATATATATAGCACAAATAAAATCCAAGGGGGTAAAGTCTGTCATCGAATTGCTGACCGAAAAAGGCGTTATGTGGATACAGGCCCTGAGCTTTCAATAAGCCAAAGCATTGGAAGTGCTACTGCATTAGCCAACCTTTCTAAGTGCTATACTGTACGTACAGAGTTTGACAGAAGATGTGTAGACTTTCTGCTGTCCTGATACCAACAGGGAGCTCGTTCCACCATCTTGGAGCCAGGGTTTGGCATGTTCTATTGGAGGGTTCTTGGTTCCCACTCGCAGTGAGGGAGCAGCGAGCCGATTGGCCGAAGCAAAGCAACATTCACAGACCAAGGAAGGACCTGATCCCTTAACAGCATGGTAGGCTAGTACCAGTGTCTTGAAGCGGATGCAGGCAGCGATTGGCAGCCAGTGAACGACACATCTGCACACTCGCATGCATTTAAAGAGATACAGAGAGAAGTCATAAAACCCATGTGGAATGAAATATAGTCTTGTGAGCACACGTAAACAAAGTTGTGATGGTCAGGACCTCCCTGTGTCGGCCCCACAGCCCAGCAGTGTCTTAACGGCTTCCCCCGTTCCCTGAAGAGCGCTGTACCCATAAAAAGTTGTGTTTTTCAATGTGTGTGTGTGAAGCGCATGCACCTCTATGTGCTGCTTCAGCCCAACGTGCAGTAACAACTCAAGCAAAAATGACATCATTAGACGGCATGCACCTATATTACAGTCTAACTTACAAACAAACCAAATAAAACCAACAACTGGAATCCTAGAGGACATCTGGACACAAAGCCCCCTCTTTAAGCTGTCTTTTTCACCCTTTGCCTAAAGATTGTCAATGGGTGCTTTCTCCTTCCCCTCTTGTTGTTTTTTCGGGGAGGCAGAGGACTGCGGAGTATTTCTCTTGTCAGCCACCGTGAAGGCATCCCTGAGGTGTCGGAGGGCCGCTGATTTGTGAGCTCCACTGTCCTAACAGCCTCTGTCTCTTGTTCTCTCTTTATCTGTCTCCCCTCTCCATCCCTTCTCTCAGCAGGCCGCTCTTGCGTAACCATTTATTTTGCAGATTTCTTTTTTTCTTTTTTCTAAAAGCGCCTGAAGGGTTTAATTATGTACATAGACAACCCCTATAAACTTCTATTCTGGGGACTTTTTTTATTGACTCTCGAGTCAGGCTACCCTCCGGCATTTCAATTAACCATTTATAAGAGGAGAAACTACAATTAAATAAAAAAGTTTCTATAAAGAGGCTCGTCACGTCGTTTCCATCCTTTTTTGGAAGATGGCTTTATCTAAATGAGATGGTGTGGATATGCGAAACAGCTGGAGCAGGGGGGGGAGGAAGAAGGAAGGATGGGAGGGAGGAAGAAGGGAGGATGGAAGGGAGGAACAGATCCGATTTAAAGAGGCACGGATAGAGAAGAAGAAGAAGAAGAAGAAGGAGAAGAAAAAGAAAGAGAGGAAAGAAGAGATGTTATTTAAAAGTGAATGGAAAGGAAAAGATTGAGAGAGGGAGATAGCCGCTGCAGGGCAGGGCAGGAGGGTGAGAGGGGTGAGAGGGGTGAGGCAGCACTGACCTTGCTACTTAGGCCCTAATTACATGTTGTGAAACTTTAGTCGGCTCACAGTCATCTGGCCGCACTGGGCCTCCCGGAGCACAGACAGACAGAGAAATTACAACACCGTTACACACACTTTAGAAGAGAGAGAGAGAGAGAGAGAGAGAGAGAGAGAGAGAGAGAGAGAGAGAGAGAGAGAGAGAGAGAGGTGTGGGGGAGAGAAAAGGAAGGGAGGCTGATGTCACTTTTGAGCGAGAGTAACAAAGCGCGAGGGCTCTCCTTTGTACGCACTGGTATTTTTACAGGCCTAAAGATCTGTGCACTCATAACAATGTGGGTACACAGCGC
>NW_011356712.1:0-3285 GCF_000735185.1 Notothenia coriiceps
ATTTTATACCTGTTTTTCATTTAGTCTAATGTCTCATTAATAATTATAATGATCATATCAAGGTGTGCCTTAACCTCACTGAGCTGAGGTTATTTGAGCCTCTCAGGAGAGAGCTCTCTTCCACCTGGTTGTAGAAAAGCTCTTTAAATTCGTTAGCATAGCTAGCTAACCAGATGCTAATAACAACAGATCGCCACTGTGCTTACAACTAAAGACACAGCCACGCAAACACTGCGGCATGTGTACGGCTCCTTATGGGTACTGCAATATTTGAAGAGCTGGAGAGGCATTCCGGTGCTCTCCGTAAGCACTCTAGTCTAGTCTAGTCTACACTCCTTTCAGACGAGACATAACCACGTGAAGACACGTTACGCTCGTGTTGTGTTCAAGGAACCTGTCCTTGGACAGGAAAAACAGGCACTCGCTTGTTTAATTATTTTGCGATCTAGATTTCTTCTTCTTTTTTGAAGTGAGAAGTTGTCCGTCAGTCGGACGGACGGACGGACCCCCCCCAAAACGAAAACTCTTCGGTTCTCCACGAATTACACAAGTCACCCAAAGCAGCGTTAAAAAAGCGGGAGGCGCCAAAAAGCGACTAATTTGCATCACTGATTATTATTATTAAAGGAGCTGATTTGCAATAAGCCGCTGGATAATTGACAGCTGTGACATTTGCAATCAACATGTATGGGATTTTCCCAAGGAGAGAGGCCAATGTTTATTTTTGCAAACACAGCCAGATTCAAATGTCTATCTTTAAGATTTTATGTAAATATTTGTTGGAGGAAATGAACACTGAGTGGATATTCCCACTGTGAATTGATCCTGTCTACAATAAACACTTTTTTGAACGAGACTTTTCTCTGTGTTTGTTGCTGTATGGTTTAGGCTAGGCATTCAATCTTATTTGAGGAGGATGCGTTTACTATTAAATAGCAAGTCCCTTTGGACAATGTGCTGCTTTGAAGCTTTTTTATCACATTTCATAAGGAAGAATTCAACTAAAAAATACCGTCAACCTGGAACCGGAAATCATAGCTGGAATTACAAAATCATCTGCTTCAACCCAATGAATCAATTGATTTCCTTATGTATGTACATACACAACACGAGTACATAAAGGGCACATATCCCCCAGTGGATGAGAGACACTGCAGGTATGATGCAATAGCAAACATGTGACCTCAGAGCACAACTCATACAGCTAAAAATAGAATCATAACATGAGCTATTATTAGCCCGCAAATATTTCTTCTTATCATCAACACGATTCATTTAGGAAAGGTATGAAAAAAGGGAAGCAGGGCCAATAAACCCATGAGGCCAGGAAGAACAACCAAAGGATGTTTGCACTCCTCTGTGTTTAATGACTGCTGGAGGAGTTTTCTGGAAAGGCATCAGTGGATGTAATCTGATGTTGACCTTTGCATAACCCTAACGTCATACATTTCTATTTTAAAGCAGGTTGTTCAAAAAATAAATAAACAGAGCATACAGGCTTCAGGAAGTTCAGCATAAAGACATTTTAAACATTAGTTGAGACAACTACCTTGCATTGAAAATGTTTATATGTACAGTCCTAAATTGAACTACAGTTTTTTCTGTTAAAGAAGTGAAATTCAAAGCAACAGCGTAGACTATCATAGTAGTCTAGTTGACTACATGGGATTTATTGTTTTGTACTCCACTTTGGTATCGTGATATTTTATTGGTATTGGTATCGACTACTACATTTTTGGTATTGTGACATCCATACATAAGTTCCAAACAGTTCTCCTTCTTTAACCATGAACAAGATTTGATCAGATGGAACTGAGCACATCGATAGAAATGATTTGATTCAACTGAAAACAATTATGCAAGTGAGTTTTGGACAATATCATCATTTTTATGCATATTTTCCAACTCTTAGCTGTATGAACTTGAATGTGTATTGGATTTAAGGATATCAGGTGATGTGTATTTGTGTAATGAGGGAGGGTGTGGCCTAAGGAAATCAACACCTTATATCAAGCTGTGTATAATTGTTATGTCCTCATCAGGCCATTGTTGTTCATTCGTTGGATTTGTCTCCCCCTGTTGGCAGTAGTTGAAATGTGTAAAATATATATATATATATATATTCATCACATTAATGCACACAATGTCATACTCCTTTCTGCACATATTCTGAGTGGAGAAGAACCGGGGGGTTTTGCTTTGTATGTCGGGGGCGGGATATTCATCTGATTGGT
Source organism: Notothenia coriiceps (assembly GCF_000735185.1). NCBI lineage: Eukaryota > Metazoa > Chordata > Actinopteri > Perciformes > Nototheniidae > Notothenia > Notothenia coriiceps. Next base: position 2,235 of record NW_011356712.1, read on the forward strand.
TGTTGGTCGCAAAAATCCCAAGCTCCCAGACACGCCCAGCTCCAAGATTTTTTCAAAGCTGCTGTGTGGACGTACCGTTAATGCGATGTATAATGTGAGTAAATATTCTTCTGCATATTTATGTACTTCTTGTATTGTGTTTATTTCCTAGTTTCACCCTTTCTTCATCATTAAAACGATTAAACGACATCTACGGTCTCTAGTCCTTGATGGTGGAAGGTGTTTAGCTGACAGTCAAAGTGCACAAGAGATACGTGCACGTAGGACGACATAGTGAAACAAAAGCTTTCTAGCGGGATGGACAACAGGTTTGTGCAGATACAAGTTACTGCTGCTACGTTACAGCTAGAGAGAAGGCTACAACAACAGCAGTGCTAACAAAGAAACCTCATCCTCGGCTACGCAATGGGGGAAAAACAGGCAACCTCGTACGAAGTAAGGTCTGTCGCATCAAGCTCTGTGAAAAGCAGTGCTTCCACAAGCAAAGCAGCAGCTGTTGCACACGCAAAAGCAGAAGCAGCAAGAGCACAAGTTTCTTTTGCTAAAAATTTAATGAAAATGAAAATAGAAAGAGCTTGTATAGATGCATCTCTGGATGTCCTGAACATAGAAAGAGAAGCAGCCGCTGCTATTGCTGAGAAAGAAGTCCTTGAGGCAGCAGCAGACAGTGATGGGGATAAACATACACTGAACAAAAATATAAACGCAACACTTTTGTTTTTGCTCCCATTTTTCATGAGATGAACTCAACGATCTAAAACATTTTCTATATACACAAAATAATCATTTCTCTCAAATATTGTTCACTAATCTGAAAAAATCTGTGATAGTGAGCACTTCTCCTTTGCCGAGATAATCCATCCCACCTCACAGGTGTGGCATATCAAGATGCTGATTAGACAGCATGATTATTGCACAGGTGTGCCTTAGGCTGGCCACAATAAAAGGCCACTCTGAAACGTGCAGTTTATTGGGGGGGTATGGGGGGGGTCCGAAAACCCTAGGGTTAAACCCTAACCCTAACATGTCACCCATCTCCTTCGCATAGAGT
>NW_011356713.1:0-18549 GCF_000735185.1 Notothenia coriiceps
GTGGGGTGTGTGAGATCCTTGTGGCTGCTGACTGTGCTCACGTGAACAGCAGATTGAGGCTGTGTCATGTGCCCGTGAGTAATAAATGCCCACACCGGGTTGTATTTTGGACGTTCTGCCTCTGCCTCCTTGCTTGGTCGGGCTGCTCAACAGTCAGCTTCACAGTGTCAAAGGTCATATGTCTGTCAAATCTTACACCCAGGTTGCTAACTGCTGTGGAGAGGGGTATGTTTTGTCCAGAAAAGGTAATGTGGGTTATGGGGGATGACTGGACCTGGTTTGGTGTGCCAACTAAAATAGCTTCTGTTTTGGATTGATCATGGGATGACGAACATTTTTGGCTGGCAACAGATAGAAAAAGACTTGTATTGTCAATATACCAAAAGGTCACAACTCTTATCTTATTGTCAATATACCAAAAGGTCACAACAGATAATTTAATACAGTAAGTTTAAAAAAGAGATTTACTCTAGCTTGTGCTAACCTTGTGCTGCTGGTCACTAATCATCCTGACATGTATTACATTCTTTTGGCAAACACTGTACTACTCTACTGATTACATTACATGTTACTTGTTAGACGCTTTTATCCAAAGCAACTTACATAGTCAATACTGTGGGCAATCCCCACAGGAGCAATTTAGGGTGAAGGGTCTCAGGGACACAACAGGTCTGCAGGTCACGCTTGAAAAAGAGATCTTTTGATCTGAAGGGGCTTTCACCTGGTTAAATAAAGGCTACAAACAAACACAACGACATGCTGACTGCAGTGGGGTTTGAACCTGTGACCCCCTGATCCCAACACCAACGCACAACCCACTGCACCACACGCCTCCTACTGATGATGAATTCAGAGTGATCTCACAGCCAAGAAAAACAAGCTATTCTTTATATTGCTAAACAGGATGAGTTCAGTCAGTGGTTTCGAGCCAAAGTACACGTGATGTTGGCTCCAGGGAAGGAACCCTTCGACAGCTTGGATCTGATGTCCACAGCTCAGCTGCCGAACGGAGCCGGAGACTACGGCATCAGCGCTGTGCACGACGAGCATCATGGGAAATATAGACAGCCTGTTCAGGTGCCTCATTTTGAAACTGTTGCTGCTTTTTGACATTATTTGTTGCTCCTATGTATGGTTGTCCCACAGACAATATCTAAATATGTCTCTCCCTTTCTTACTGTAGATCCTCTACTTCACCCACCACAGCACCAAATACTACTGGAACGATATGATACAGAACTTTGAGTTCTATATGTAAGAGTCCCTCTGAAACACCATGCGCTTTTATTTGAAAATGTGTTATCTTCTTGCTGAACAAACTAAATGTATGGAAGCCCTGGAAAGCAATCAAGGAAGATCTTTTTCTGCTGATACATTATATCATTTGCATCTATATATACTTTTTTTGTTTAAGAGAATAACAGGTGATTTTATTTCATTGGTGAAACAGGTAAGAAAAATTGTCAGGATAATATTCTTGGAAATTGGTGAAAAAAGTGAACTAAAACCAATTATTTAATGAAAAACAAGTTTTAGTGAGAAATTTGGTCTCTTGGATAAGGATCATTTCAAACTTTTTCTCCATGTGATATATAATTTGATGGTGTTTATTGAATATTGCAATGGAATGTTCATTCTTAATCAGTTCTTAAGTCCTACTTAGAACATGAAGTACTATAGTAATCTTGTGGCCGAAAGGATTATCAAAACTACGCAACAAAATATCACTCGCATTCACAGATGAAAAAGAAAGTAATATCAAAAATGATCCTGACAGATTCTTTTGACCTGTTTCACAGATGGAAAACATGAGCATAGAAGGGTTATCCTTGTTAAAACATTATAGTTTCACCTGTTATCAAGCAACTAACACAGAACAAAACACAATTATTTAGAACAGACTTCAATCTCTTTTCCTTGCTGGCCTTTCAGGGCTTCTGTAAAAAAGTGTGTTATTTAATACTTGGTACTGTATGTATTATTCTCATGAAATGAATGTTTGTGCCTTTTCTAGAGGCTTGGAGGATGTGAAGGTGAGCTGCATGAGCATCCACTCTGACCACAGCTCTGGACTTTCTAAAACACTGCAGGACTACAGGTACACACATGCAAGCATCTTTCCTGCAGATTATTCTCTCATCACAATAACCAATATTTAAAAGTCAAATGTATTCCAATTAACTGTGGCAGAATCATCAGAATATGCACTTCTCCATGTCATCATACTCTATTGTTTTTTCTTTTTTTACCAGGAGGTTGTTTTTCGGGGAGAATGAGATTGCTGTAAGAGTGCCGTCTCTGTTCAAGCTCCTCATAAAAGAGGTGAGTTCTTTGTCTTATATCAAGTCTGGCACTGCTTTTATCATACTAACATCATTAATGCACATTTTTGACGAGTTTCTTTCTGTTCCTTCGCCAGGTCTTAAATCCTTTTTACATCTTCCAGCTCTTCAGTGTTATACTGTGGAGTGCTGAGGACTACTACTATTATGCCACAGCCATAGTTTTCATGTCTGTGATTTCAATAGCTACCTCTCTGTACACCATTAAAAAGGTAAGTCATGAAAAACTTTGGGGGGAATCCCCTTAATATTCTTATTCCATAACTTGAAAAGCAGAAGGCGGAGCCTAATGGTGCATTCACATGCTAATCAGATGGTCCCATTTCTGGGTTAGGAAGCTCCAACTTTGGTGTGTTTGATCAGTTTTAAGTCATAATGTGCGGACAACATTGACCCTTAACAGACATTGTGTTGTATTTGAATGCTCAGAGTGAAGATGTTGATATTTGTTTTCCGAGTTGTTGGGTGTTCATTGGAATTTTTCAATGCCTCCGCTTAACCTATAGTATACTACGTTCGATTCTTGTAAACACAATATCTCATGAACGCCTGGAGGTATTTTCCTAAGATTTGGCACAAACATACACTTGGAATCAAGGATGAACTGTGTTCTCAAAACAATGACTTTTGCCTTTCATACACTGATTGATAAAGGCATAAAACAGCAAGGAGGCATTACTAGTTCCGATTGTTCCAATACCACATGAATGCAACACAAATGCCTCGCTATGTTAACGCATTTGAACCATAAAGTGTGTATCTGCTGACAGACAAACTGAGCCTCTTTGGCAAAAACACTAATAATCTTTAGCCGCCGTATGAACTCATCATTTCGTCTGCTTGTGTACTTCCAGAAGTATGTTTTGAACTTTTTTGATACGCTGTCTCTTATTTTCCAGCAATATGTGATGCTGCATGACATGGTGGCAACACACAGCGTGGTCCGTGTTTCAGTGTGCAGAGGGAATAAAGGCATGTTCTACTTTATTTTGGCTATTCGTGAAAACAAGACTGTCAATGATCATTCAGCAATGACGGATGTCTTATTGTGTTGGTGGTGTTTTTGGTTTAATATGATATAGTAATGTGCATTATTTTATATTTTAAATTAATGACACTTTTTTCTATTTGAATCTTGTTCCTAGAAATTGAACAGGCCATGTCAACAGATCTTGTGCCCGGTGATGTCATCATTATCCCAGCCAATGGGATGGTCATGCCCTGCGATGCTGTGCTCATCCATGGGACCTGCATTGTAAATGAGAGCATGCTGACAGGTCGTATATCCTTATATTCTAGAACAAAAACCAATATTAACCCAATGTCTACTTCTTAGACTTTCCTGGAGCTTTTCCCTACACCTCAGGGTCTTCTGAGAAAGGGATTTTCTCAGTATTCAGGAAGTTTTCTAGTCGAACGTCCCAGGAAAAGCTAGTAAATGGACTTTGAGTTAAAAAATATTGTCTAACTGCTGTTTTTTTATGTTCATCTGAACTGTCTAATTCTTTAGTTTATTTTTTCAGACAAAATAAAGAACTGGTCTTCATTTTCTTCATTTTTTTCTTGATAACAGAATACATCATGACAAAAGTGATTAACACTATTTCTCTTATTTAATTTTTCTCAGTGAAATCATGATATCAATTACAGTTCACTTATAAACGTTGGTATTGTTAAAATATAAATTGGTAAATGGTCAAATATAATAAACATTCTAACCAAGTGGATTCATGTACTATCAAGTACTTATCTACTTACCCCACAACAATACAAGTACAATGGGAAATAAATACCGAAAAACTACGTAAGAAATAGAAGGAAAATAACATTAGAAAGATAAGACGTGGGAAAAAGATATGTGCAGATTTAAAAGTGGAGCATCTGACACAGAATTAAACTAAAAACGGAGAAATTCATTAAAAAAAGGGAAAGAAAGCATTTTTGCATGGCAACTTTCTTGACAAAATATTGTATTTTGATTGAACAATAATTGTATTTTAATATAGTCCTCACACGCTACACGGCAGCTGTTTCTTTTTAAGCTTTGTTTTTTTATTGGAGACTAACTTTCCTTCCATCTTCAGGGGAGAGCGTGCCTGTCACCAAGACGAGTCTGCCGAGTTCAGGCGAGGATGCGGCATGGACCTACAGCACGGAGGAGCACAAGAGACACACGCTGTTCTGCGGCACACACGTTATCCAGACACGCTTCTACGCTGGAGAACTGGTGGAGGCTGTTGTGGTCAGAACCGGTGAGACAGCAGTGAAAAAAGACTTCCAAATATCATGATTAAAATAACTTTAAACATGCAAGTGATTACACGTGTCATTCATTGTGTGTTCCCACAGGCTTCAGTACAGAGAAAGGCCAACTTGTCCGCTCCATCCTCCACCCAAAACCCACAGACTTCAAGCTGTACCGCGATGCATACCTTTTCCTGTTGTGTCTGGTGGGGGTGGCGGGGATCGGCTTCATCTACACCATTGTCCTCAGTATCATGAAAAAGGTAACCTCAGATTGAAATGTATGGTGTTTCCTTAGGAGATTTAAGGATTCTATCAGCCTGTAGATATTCTTCCTGTTCTGTCGTTGATGGTTTCTCCCTAAACTCATCCAGGTTCCTGCTAAAACCATCATCATTGAATCTCTGGACATCATCACCATCACCGTTCCCCCGGCCTTACCGGCAGCCATGACGGCCGGTATCGTGTACGCACAGCGTCGTCTGAAGCGCGTTGGCATCTTCTGCATCAGTCCTCAGAGGATCAACATGTGTGGGCAGCTCAACCTGGTTTGCTTCGACAAGGTATCTAGACAGCAGTTGTCACTTCTGGTGATGCAATTTTGTTTTCTTGTTAAAAATGTAATGCAGCGGCTTGGGTTTGTTTCCGTCTCTCAGCTATGTGCTGCATGAAAACCCTCTCTACTCCTCTCTCTCTGACACTGTTAAATCAATAAAACACAATGATCAAAAACAATTGGTCAACTGCTTAAAGATGTCCTGCCCTTTAGCCTATCACGTACAATTTGTTGGAGTGCGAGCCAATAGAAGCGCAAGTGATGTCACTATGTTCCAGATGTAAACAAAGGAGTCCAATGGAGTCGTTCCAGGCAGGAGAGAAAACTGTGAACATAAGGAATTGTAACCTTTGCAGACCATTTACATGCACCCAAACTGATATAACACACTACAGGAAAGGCAAAACCCCCAAAAGCATAAAAGGACACCTATTGTAATTGAGACTTATTTGGAAAAAGTTTACTCGGGTCATAAATCAAGCGATTACTAGTGTTCCTTTCACATAGACTTCTATCAAATCAAATTTAAAGTTGCATCCTGCTTGTTATTAGAGAGAATGCAGATTGAAACTATTTTCTTGACTTTCAAACCCAGAGGTTTTTGCACGGTCTTAATTTATCGGTGTCATTTCTAGGAACAATGTTCAACTGTGACTAAAAAGTCCTTCACTCAGAATGAGCGTCAAAACCACAAACCAAAGTGAATCACGATGTCTTCAGGCAGTGCTGTTGATGTACAATGAAGCCATTTGTCCACAACACCAAGCATCATACTGTTCTTATATGTTACTGCTTTAGTGTAGATTGGAAAGCTTCCTCATCGACTGTGCGATTGGAGTGATAATCAACTGGAAGCCATTTTGGCATACAATTCATCATAAGAGCTGCTTATTGGTTTGTATGCTCTTCTAAAACACTGAACAAGGTTTCTGTTGGGCAAACAAACAAATACAACATATTCATTTGTGGGATTTGTGGCTGGTATTTGATTCAAATAAAAAAAATTAATTGCATGGATTTCTGAATAACAGTCTGTTCTAAACCAGCAGCCACATGCTTTAGGCAGACAGTTCCTTCAAAGACGTTTTTTTAAGGTGACCACAACACATTTGTTTCGATGACTTACCCGATGTTATTCAATTTACAGAACTTGAAAAATCTGTAACTTTAAACAGTTAATTTGTTCTACTGTAAAGTTGATGTATCGTCTCGTAAACATTGCGGTTGTTTTCTAGAGGTTGACTTTTTCTATTCAATGTTGAGACACAATTTAACGATACACTTTTTAGGTCTTGATCTTTTTTTTAATTGTTATTATAACTGGATAAAGGATTTTAGTCCTCAAACATCTTGATCTTAAGTTAACAGAGAAACAAGCTGGCTAAATGCTTTGAAGGGCCAGGCAAGCAGCATCAGAGAAACATGGATTTTTTAAGGTGAAACTCTCTTTGAAGGGAGCTTCCTCTCCCACTGAATAAAGCACACACTCCCCCCCTGCCTGAAGCCTCAATTGGACTCCTTTGTTTACTTCAGTAACATAATGGCACCACTATGTAAAACTCACGCTTCTATTGGCTAGCGTTCCAACACATTGTACGTGATAGGCTAAGGGGCGGGACATCTCTAAGCAGTTGCCCAACCACAAAAGAGTCGGCCAGCTAACCAATCAGAGTAGACTCTGGTTTCAGACAGAGGGTGAAAAGAGGTGCTGCAGCACAGGCAGTATGAGAACGATAAAGAGCTTTCTGAACATTAAAGCATGGAGACATGTCACAGTAGAGACACTACATACTGATAAGAACCTGAACATGATACATTTTTTGAAGTGAAGAGACCTTTGTGAACATTTCGGCTTCCAATAAAAATCTCTTAAAGGATGATAAATAGAGAAATATCATCTGGGAGAAGTGGACTGCAACGGTACCAATGGTGGAAAGATAACAACTCCCATGGTCCTACACAATTCCTTCAAGTATCAAATTTTTTTTATTGTTTTGATTGAGAGACCCCTTTTAGCAGAAAATGACATATAACAGCTTTTATTTCCACAATTCTCAGAATGAGTGTGTGCGTGTTGTATCAACAGGTCAGTCCTTGATTAAAGAAATGGTAACAAAAGTTCACTGAATGGTTTTACTTTAATGAATTAAATATAGGACGAAATATATTTCTGTACCTCGGTTAAGAATAGATGTTCTGCTCTGAGGGGTGGATAGTGCGGCCTGGGTTGGTGTGCTGTTAACTGTGTGTACTTGTTTTCCTTCAGACTGGTACTCTGACTGAAGATGGTTTGGACCTGTGGGGTGTGCAGACGGTTGAAGACGGCAGGTATGAGATCCCCATCTGTATCTGTTTCCTGAGTAACCACAAAACAGATAGAAAAGTCAGGACCGATATGATTAGCTAATAACGTGTTCTGACACATTATTTGCAGGCCAAAGTAGTAAAGGTCGACACTTCTGTTAATATAAGTATATAAACGGATGGAGATTTTCTCTGAAGTTGTCTTTAACATTTCTCACTGGATGTTTTGATTTCAGGAAAAAAAGAATAGTATATTGCCTGTTAATTCATTCAGAATCAGTTACGTAATACAGTATTTATCTTTCCCCCCCCTCTCCATCACAGCTTTTCTCCCCCAGAGGCTGATGCAGCTGAAGACAGTCTGGTTAACTCTGCGTTTGTGGCCTGCATGGCTACCTGCCACTCACTGACCAAGATAGAGGGCGAGCTCTCCGGAGACCCTTTAGACCTGAAGATGTTCAGCGCCACAGGCTGGGTAATCCAAGATTCTCCATGTTTACACCCAACGTGCTCAGTCACTGGCACCACAACTAGCTCGGATCTGTTCATGAATTATGCAACACCACGCTTTGTCACTTTGGCAGAGCAAGGTCTTCTTGGCTAAAAATGCTTAAAGTCTGGTACCATGGAAACTCCATTATGAACAGCAGAAAATGTCTCTGCCTCTGAATAAGAAACTGCGACTGTGGATGATTGTTTTGCGTCATGCTGGACAAAGTGTAATGGAATCTAAATGTTATTAATTTATGATTTTATTTAGATCCTAGAGGAGCCCACAGACGAAGAGACTACACTCCACAATCCCATAATGCCCACAGTCGTGCGACCTCCAAATCAATCCATCCCTGAAGCCAATCAGAACAATCCTCTCACTCAGAACATGGTACAGTGACGCTGGTCCATATCACTGTTTTATCATTAGTTAGAGCCTGGTCTCAGAATTATATTGTCATTAAACCCTTGCTTTTTTCCCCTAGGAGCTGAATCAGTTACCAGTAAGTTGTCCTTTTTTATTCATACATAATATAAATTGTTCAATATTTGATGAGTAGATATTTGTTAATTCCCCATATACATTTTCTTGCCCAGAGTTAAAAGATTAATACCACTCATGTTTGTATGCTAATATAACGCTACTGCCTGCTGCTGGCTAGCTTAGCATAAAGACTGGAATCAGGGGGAAACAGCCTGGCTCTGTCCAAAGGTATCTGAGTCTGCATACCAGCCCCTCTTAAGCTCACAGCTCAGCCCGCACATCATGTTTGTTTAATTTGAATAAAATCTGAATTGTAAAAACTAAACTAAACTGTCTGAATTGGTCTGAAAATCAGTAGTCTAAAAAATGTAATACATACATATGATATAAAATGTTACATAATTGTTCAACAATACCCTTATTCACTTTATTGCTTAGAGTTAAATGAGAAGATTGATACAACTTTCATGTTTGTACGCTTGTTATAAAGCTACTCCAACCAGTCAGTTAGCTTAGCTTTGCTTAGCGTAAAGATCGAAAATGGGGAAACAGCTTGCCATGAGCAATGACTTGCTGTCTTTGCATGACTCCAGGTGCCGGGGGACAAATGGGTTATTGTTAAGAGATCAGATAGCTGTTTCCACTTGTTTACAAACGTTATCCTAAGCCACGCTAACCATCTCTTGGCTGCTTCATAGATAGCATACAAACGAGGAAGAACTGTCTTGTTATCCACTTGGTTTATCACATGAAATAAAAACAGATTGGAAGTTGTTGTTTTATTTCCACCACTAACATGTATGCAACATGTTTTCTGCTCCTTAGTCCTGTGAGATCGGTATCGTGCGTCAGTTCCCGTTCTCCTCCACCCTGCAGAGGATGAGTGTGGTGGTAAGGCGGCTGGGGGAGAAACACATGGATGCTTACCTGAAAGGAGCACCGGAGGTTGTGGCCAGCCTCTGCAAACAGCACACAGGTCTGACTCTTCTGTATGTTAAAGGCTTGGGTGGGTAATATCTCCTCCCTTCATTTCCAACGAAGCACCTCATTTTCTGCCTGATAACAACGTACCAGTTGCATACTGTTTTGGTTTTGAAATGTGGCATTCATTGATTCATTACTGGCTTTTATTACATACAGTGGAGCAAAAAAGTATTTAGTCAGCCACCAATTGTGCAAGTTCTCCCACTTAAAAAGATGAGAGGCCTGTAATTTTCATCCGAGGTATACCTCAACTATGAGAGACAAAATGAGAAAAAAAAATCCAGAAAATCACATTGTCTGATTTTTAAAGAATTTATTTGCAAATTATGGTGGAAAATAAGTATTTGGTCAATAACAAAAGTTCATCTCAATACTTTGTTATATACCCTTTGTTGGCAATGACAGAGGTCAAACGTTTTCTGTAAGTCTTCACAAGGTTTTCACACACTGTTGCTGGTATTTTGGCCCATTCCTCCATGCAGATCTCCTCTAGAGCAGTTATGTTTTGGGGCTGTTGCTGGGCAACACGGACTTTCAACTCCCTCCAAAGATTTTCTATGGGGTTGAGATCTGGAGACTGGCTAGGCCACTCCAGGACCTTGAAATGCTTCTTACGAAGCCACTCCTTCATTGCCCGGGCGGTGTGTTTGGGATCATTGTCATGCTTAAAGACCCAGCCACGTTTCATCTTCAATGCCCTTGCTGATGGAAGGAGGTTGTCACTCAAAATCTCACGATACATGGCCCCATTCATTCTTTCCTTTACACGGATCAGTCGTCCTGGTCCCTTTGCAGAAAAACAGCCCCAAAGCATGATGTTTCCACCCCCATGTTTCACAGTAGGTGTTCTTTGGATGCAACTCAGCATTCTTTCTCCTCCAAACACGTCTAGTTGAGAAAAGTTCTATTTTGGTTTCATCTGACCATATGACATTCTCCCAATCCTCTTCTGGATCATCTAAATGCTCTCTAGCAAACTTCAGACGGGCCTGGACATGTAATGGCTTAAGCAGGATTTGAGTCCCTGGCAGCGTAGTGTGTTACTGATGGTAGCCTTTGTTACTTAACTGACCCCGCGGGGTGAGATCTGGCGTGGAGCCCCAGATCGAGGGAGATTATCATGGTCTTGTATGTCTTCCATTTTCTAATAATTGCTCCCACAGTTGATTTCTTCACACCAAGCTGCTTACCTATTGCAGATTCAGTCTTCCCAGCCTGGTGCAGGTCTACAATTTTGTTTCTGGTGTCCTTTGACAGCTCTTTGGTCTTGGCCATAGTGGAGTTTGGAGTGTGACTGTTTGAGGTTGTGGACAGGTGTCTTTTATACTGATAACGAGTTCAAACAGGTGCCATTAATACAGTTAACAAGTGGAGGACAGAGGAGGCTCTTAAAGAAGAAGTTACAGGCCTGTGAGAGCTATAAATCTTGTTTGTTTGTAGGTGACCAAATACTTATTTTCCACCATAATTTGCAAATAAATTCTTTCAAAATCAGACGATGTGATTTTCTGGATTTTTTTTTTTTTTCTCATTTTGTCTCTCATAGTTGAGGTATACCTAGGATGAAAATTACAGGCCTCTCTCATCTTTTTAAGTGGGAGAACTTGTACAATTGATGGCTGACTAAATACTTTTTTGCCCCACTGTATATGAAAAAAAACTAAATAATATTCAGCGATAAATACATACAGATCTTTCAGTGTCCTTTTATCATGAGTGTAGAATTCTTTTTATACAAAGGTTTGCCTGAAAACAAATACTAAACTCATCCAAAGGCCCAGACTAACATGCCTCTGCCCGTCTCTGCAGTTCCACAGAGCTTCACAGAGACTCTGGAGACGTACACCAAGCAGGGCTTCAGGGTCATTGCCCTGGCTCATCGACAGCTGGAGTCCAAACTCTCCTGGCACAAAGTGCAGAGCCTCAGCAGGTACTCCTCCCTCCGCCGATAACACTGTGTATGTAGCTACTGACAGTGCCCAAAACACTGTAACCGTTACAAATCTTCTCTCAAATACTGCACGTTGTACTTGTGATTTTTGTGTCTGAGCTCCTCTGATAACTGAACAACCAGAACAAATAACATGTCCAAATATTAAAGGCTGCTGCAGAAGATTACAACATGTTCAAGATATGGAAAAAACAAGAGCGAATGTCAAGTTTTGATTGCAGTTATCTCAGAATGAACCTGCAAGCTGTTGCCAAAAGCCACAGCTTCGTACTCCTGGCAACCGGCTGAGAGATATCCTAAGAAGAAGAAGCTTTTGTAAAATAATAAAACATTTCCACCGACTGTAGCATCAGAATCAAAATACCTATATTTGTCCCACAGAGGTGACATTTATATTTGTAAAGAGCATAAGATAGCTTAATATCACTCAAGAAGCATGCATACAAATATGAAAAGATAAAACGAGAAATGTCACAATTTACAAAATACACATCCAGTACCAGTAACAGTGTAGCGATATAGCAGAAAGGTGGAAGTATATATTGCACAGCTATTTACGGTAAATGTGTGTAGTAACAGGAGTGTTATAGTCTTTGTTGTTATATGATAATGATAACTTATAGTACTAAGAAACAGCCACAAGATATGGTGCCAGCTGACGTAAAGGCGTAGCTGCAATCATGGAATGTGATTATCTTGCTAGATGTACAGGCCCACATGATAAGTTGACACATTCCTTTCTGTTTGTGGATGTTACATTATTCTGATGCATGCAGGAAATAATTAACTAAAGTACAAATTGAATTGGTTGGATATACTTTTTATTTTACACTTTGACTCTTTAAAGTGACTTGAAATATGATACGGATATGATGATGATAACATTTGTGATACATGTGCTTTTAGGGACCTGTTAGAAACCAACATGGAGTTCCTCGGTTTGATCATCATGCAGAACAAAATAAAAGAGGAGACTGCCGGTGTTTTACGGGAATTACGCCAAGCTAACATCCGCACTTTGATGGTCACGGGTAAATTAATTCAGAGACTTCACTTATTCACCTTGCATTGCCACCTAATATGTAAAGACAATAATCATGAATTTCAACAACATCAGTAAATTCTCTCTTTTATCCTGTGGTAGGTGACAACATGCTGACGGCTATATCAGTGGCTCGGGACTGTGGCATGATCCGTGCTCATGAGAGAGTCATCATTGCAGAAGCTGCTCCTCCGAAGGATTTCCACCCTGCTAGTATCACATGGCATTACACAGAAAACCCCGTACAGACCAAGGACAATCAGGTGAGGCACTGAGTAATGAATATCAAAATAATCTATCACACTTGACACTTTAAGGGCCCTTTTTAAACGACCTATAGGGCATGGTCTAAAGTGCATGGCGCAGGTGCATTTAGTGAGTTGCTGCTGAGTACGGTGACCGACAGGTGCAGACACGCTACACTACACCAACCCAAAACACCTCCATTAGGAGAAACGCGCTGCTCTTTAAAAAAAAAACATTTCCTCAAGTTGGTGAATGTTTTCTAAATGTTGCGCATGTTTGTCAAGTTGGTGGAGTTGTTTCTTCATTTGCATGTGTTTTGGCACATTTGTGTTTTTTATTTGCATCGTTTTTCAAACTGCATTGGTTTCTCCCAACGGAAGTGTTTCAGGCCGTTGCAACATGTTTGCATCTGTCGGCCACCGTTGCTGAACGCGTCTGCGTCTCTTGATGTGTTTTTTCTATACATTTCTAATTTGCAACTACTTCCCTGAATATTGGGTTTTCCTAAACATAAGTCAAAAACACATTTTCACAACCAATTGTTGCAGTCAGGTATGTACCTGTGTGTAGCAAGCGGAGTGATTGTGAACCTCCATATGATAAGGCGGTCTCACTATCTGAATGTTGTGCTGGGAAATGACTGTGTTGTTTTGTCAGTAGATGGCACTATCCCTTTCTGCTGCCTCAAGATAAAAATGAGCCTGACTACACCTCCTTTTAAAGTCAATTTGCCCATTGGCGCACAGAAAGACGCAAGTGCACTTGCTCTTTAGTTCGTGCACGGAATAAAAAATCACAACAGCCTTGGCCTAAAACTAGAAATGACACATTACATGTTAAATGTACGTTTACCTGACTTAAATCAAAGCAAGTTAAATAAACATCTATACTACTGGTGATTGCCACTAAATAAAACTGAGGGAATGAAACACTGGGGTAAAGTAGTTGGACGTATGCTCTCCTATGACGACAATGTTGACCTGCATGTTCTGGCATATCTTTGCAGTTATGTTTTCAAATATCATTTTGAAAAAGCTGAAGTGATAAGCACTGCAGAGTTGAATGAAACCAGTGCCACTGAAAGCATTTTGACAGAGGCTGTTACCTGCATTTACACACTTATGATAGCCCAACATGCATGTATGTGCCAGAAAACACCCTGAAAGGTGTCTGAGTAAATCTCCCAAAGATATGCATGATGATTACAGTTGAGTAGTTTTCTGGTGTTACGGTGATACTGACTCTTTCTCTCCTTCAGTCTGTGGAGATAAACCTGGAGGAAGGGGTGTATGCACGGCAGGAACAGAGCTATCACTTTGCTGTGACCGGCAGAGCCTTCGCTGTCATCACCGAGCACTTCCCTCAGCTCCTGCAGAAGGTACAGGACCATCTCCAGACGTATATATTATAAAATAAAACTAATACTGATTAACAAAATCAGTTAACGGCAATTACATACAATTTAACTGTCAATATAAAACTGGAATGAAATGTCCACAAAAAGAGTAATATTAACTGAAATGATGAGTTTATTCTGATATAAAGTAATAATTACAAACAAATTAAATACAATATAAGTATTTTAATACTCAAAGATACATTGCATTTAAATCCCATGCGTTGAAACTTTTAGTATGAATACATTTAAATTATGAATGAACAGTTCTTTATTAAACTAAATTTAAATTACCATTATTTTACATTTTATTTAAAAAGGAAATGGATGCGATTGATAACACTTTTTTAATTTATTTGATCCACACCTAAAGACATTTCATTTCAAATGAAGAGTGATTGTTTCATCAGCTGTAAGGCTTTATTTCACGGATAAAAAGTATTCGTTTTTTAGGTTTTACTACACCTGCATCATGTTGCTGTAATTCTTTTTGTCTCCACACGGGGGTGCTGCAGCTTGCTCTGAGAGCCACAGTGTTTGCCCGCATGGCTCCAGACCAGAAGACTCAGCTGGTGGAGGTCCTGCAGAGCATCGAGTGAGTCCCCCTTTCTTTAAATTGGTTGGAGATGATGTGATAATATCGATTCATCACCAAAGGCACGTTGTAATACCTTCACTCACTGTTTTCCTTCCAGCTACACGGTTGGGATGTGTGGTGATGGTGCGAATGACTGTGGAGTGAGTTCGAATTATCTTTATTTGTTATATTCGCATCAAAACATCATATACTTTGTCCCATCTCCTACTAGATTGATGCAACCTCTGTAAACCAGCCCTCATGGCTGAATGGCTCTAAGAAACACAATTTGGAAGTGCTCAAATTGAAAGAAATAATATTTCCATTTGAAAAAAGTCAACAGTACAAAAATTAAAGGAATAATTCATCCCCAAAGTTACCATTTGAATATCATTTACTTAATTTGAATTTGAGAAAGATTCCACGGTGAACAACGAATCAAAAAACCAAGAGAGTTACTTCACTTCATCAAAAGTTTTCTCCGTTTTTGGATTCTTTGTTCACAGTGGAGGACGTATGCTAGAACAACAAAGTTTTCTTCAGGAACTGAAGCTAGTCCGGTCCTTGTAATAAATATACAAATGGTTGTTCCGTGGGTGAAGTTGGTCTTTTGAAAGAAAAGACAATGTTGTTCTTCTTTTTGTTAATATGTTTGTGTCAGGCTTTGAAGAGAGCTCACTGTGGGATCTCTCTGTCTGAGCTGGAGGCTTCTGTTGCTTCACCCTTCACCTCCTCCACCGCCAACATCTCCTGCGTCCCCAACCTAATCAGGTGCCAACTCACCGCTGATGGAGTATCATCTATGCTACATAATTTGACACATCATGATAGTACCAACATATCTGTTACAAATAGTTAAACACACCTGTCTGTAACCACCAGGGGTGTTAAGGATACTCACCGTGAATAACCCTTGAAAGGATTTCTATCAAGCTATCTGACTGTCTCCTTCTCTGCTTCCTCAGGGAGGGTCGAGCTGCCCTCATTACATCATTCTGTGTGTTCAAGTTCATGGCGCTCTACAGCATCATCCAGTACCTCAGTGTCACACTGCTCTACTCGGTAAACACACACTGTCTCTCATACATTAACAATGCAAAGTATTTCACTTCTTCTACAAATGTGACTCTTACATGATATACAGAGGGTTCATGGGCAGGATGAGGGAGAGTGTGATCACAAAATACACTTGACCACATATTGACCTACATTAAAGCAGAAGTCAGTGAGTCAGAAATGTTAGTATCTCATGATAAACCCCATGAAATCTGTCATACACTTTTTAAGGGTGTCAGAAAAAAATGACTCATCAAACAAATGGAAAACAAACAAAAATTATTCCAACGGACTAGATACAATCCAAAGAAAAATAGATAGCATAGTAAATAGCATTACCGATAACATAGACAATTGGTTTTAAGATAAGAAAATGTAACATTTTTGAAAGGTGAAGAAATGACAGAACAGATACATCATAGGAGAATCAGATCACAAGGAGCCAAGACAAAGGTCTTTTCAACAAGAGGATGATAAAAAGGATCTGACCTTAGCGTTAAGTTATAATTAGAAGTACCGTAATTTTCGGACTATAAGGCGCACCTGAATATAAGCCGCAGCAGCGGCATACCACTCTCGGTTCCACTTTTACTTTTGCGCGTTACCTGTCTCACTCTTTTCCGGCCTCCAGCTTTTCCTGCTGGAACCCGACGCTTAAAGGTGGGGGTCCGCGGACCGGCCATAGAGCCCATAGAGTTAAAGGTGTTGGCCGTTAGCTGTAAAAATCCATAGATTAGCCGCACCGTTATATAAGCCGCAGCGTCGAAAAATAGGGAAAAAGGCGCGGTTTATAGTCCGAAAATTACGGTACTG
Organism: Notothenia coriiceps; assembly: GCF_000735185.1. NCBI lineage: Eukaryota > Metazoa > Chordata > Actinopteri > Perciformes > Nototheniidae > Notothenia > Notothenia coriiceps. The sequence goes on from NW_011356713.1 coordinate 16,488, forward strand.
TAAGCGACAAAATACTGCTCTTAACAATAAGGATAGTTAAAGCCAATGAATTACAAAACATAAATTGGTACCAGTGAAATGTATGTCCTATCTAGGGGAGGCCGCATGTGTGAATGAAGAAAGAAACCTCGTATAAATCTGTTAGAACAGTTTAGATTCTGTAGATCAACTTTTCTTCTGCTGTGTAACTTAATTCATCTTCATCCTTCTGGTATCGTAGATTCTCAGCAACTTGGGAGACTTCCAGTTCCTCTTCATTGACATCGCCATCATCCTCATCATCGCCTTCACAAGTGAGCAGCATGAAGACCAGCACATTAACACTTTCATAAATCCTTAGCAATCAAAACGAATAATTGACACTCCCCTGTCTCCAGTGAGTCTGAACCCAGCGTGGAAGGAGCTGGTGTGGCGGCGCCCCCCCTCCAGTCTGATCTCCGGTCCCCTGTTGTTCTCGGTGCTGACCCAGATCATCACCTGCCTGCTGTTCCAGGTGCTGGCCTTCCTCTTAGTGCGGCAGCAGAGCTGGTATGAGACTTGGACGCCTCAGTCAGAGTGAGTAAATTGTCTTAATGAGATACTGCCAAAGGGTGAATCAGTAAACTAATGGTTGGTAGGGCTGCACAATGAGTCCACATTTCATTGAAATTACAATATGGCCTTGTGCAGCATCCAGTTAAGGCTTGATATGTAAGAAAAACATTCTGAATAAAGTATTGTGGTACTGCAGAGAAGTCCTGGTCAACAAACAGTATTCTACAGACTTAATGAAAAATGCTTGTTTAGTACAGATGATCTTAAAAAATCACACCGTCGTCTTTTAACTAAGTTTAAATACATTTTTCAATTATAATGGGAGAAATGTTTAAAAAAGGGTAATTCTCTCTAATATCGCAGATCATACTGCAAATGCAATATCCATACAAAAATAACTGCAATCATTTTTATGTGGTGCAATCAATTTATTTTTTGCTAATTGTGCCGTCTTACTGGTTGGTAAGTTACACATATTATTGATACTACTATGTCTCCAATAAACAAATACATTCAAAACATAAAAATAAAGTGTAACCCAATGGAATGCAGTCTAATGCTTTGTGCACATAGTGGACTTCTGTGTGGGTGGTTCTCTACATCAATTTAAAAACATTGTCCCAATACAAAAACACATTGTCAAACGATTACAATTTTTAATCAGATTAATCACAGCTTAACAATGAATTAATCATGATTCATCACCATTCGAACTATGTCCAAAATGTGGGAATGGAAAGATAAATGAAAGAAGGCGGATATATCCATTTAACATTTTTCTGTGTGTCAAAATGAAAGACAGCCCACACACCTATCAATCATCAAACCGTGGGGTCTGACTTCATTACGTGTTGATTTCTATCAACGGGGGGTACTTCAGGAAAGTCGACGGGCGGGCGGGGGGCGGGCGGCTAGTGGAATACTTCGTGACCACAGTGTGAACGTTGTGATCAGCTGTTTTAGCGCAGTTCTCCAATGAAGGGGGGGGAATCTCCCTCCGCAGCCGGTTGGCGTAGTTTTGGCACAATTCCGTTGTACAGACCGACGTTAACAGCAGCCCTGTCTGTGCACACGGAGACCGACTCTGTCGTCCGATGATCTAACCGCCTTCTGGAAAAGCTTCACAAGTACGTCGGTACGCAAATGCGCTTTGTGACACAAGTGACGGTACGCATTTCAGATTACGCACATAACCTGCGTACCAGTTATGTGCACCCCTGTACTACAGCAAAAGTATTCTCCGTCGGGACTTCCTGCAACAACACCACGCCGTTATCTTGATTCTGATTGGCCAGAAGACATTATCAAAGATGTTCTATTGAGAAGACGATCACTACGTGACAAAAGTTTTCAAAACCGTTTCTGGTCTTTGGTATTTCCAGACAAGTGGCTACTGAAATCAATCTTACTAACTGCCGTCTCTGCAATTCTCGGCGCGAGTTGGCGGACTTTATTTTGCTTACTTTAACATAATTTTTCATGTTGGGGCTAAGCCATTTCGTGGTATGGGTGTAGCCTACCCCAGCCA
>NW_011356714.1:0-2893 GCF_000735185.1 Notothenia coriiceps
AACACATTTTTGGTGATAACACATGCAACAAAGTAACATATTTACCAACACATGTTCTACGCCACTACATACTTACATTTAAATGTGTGCTGCTGGTTCAGCAATTCTCCGCAAGGGTTTTGGAAATTGGTCCGTGCGCAAAGCATTGTGGGGATTTGAAGGACGCGAAGTCTACCCATGTGCAGCCTCGACATTACCCCCAAACCAAGGACGTGGCCTCGGTGGAATTCCAAGTATGCTGGAGATTGGAACAGTCCTTCGGCGGCACTCAATGACGTAGTATCCATGAAATATTGGCTTGGAAGTCAGTTTCCTCGCGATTGAGAAACGGCCACTGTGTGTGAGGCTCCAGAGACGCCGTTGGTATGTTTCTCCGTTGTTTATTGCGTTTTGCGTTCTTGATCTGTTGCCTTATTGTGTGAGAGTGATGTTGCGCAATCAACGGCTTTTACGCAGCGTGGTTTGCGTGCGCTCCGTTTTGTTGTGTATATTTTTAGACAGCGCACATGGTGTTCAGTGAGGTTTTCTGGGTTGCTTGGTTTCAAGTAGAGAAAGAGACTTTCTTATTCATTCATATTAGAAATAATGCAATGAGGCATACAAAATGTTTGTGATTTTGTTTGCATGTGTGCTAACATTTGTTTGTCCTCTGTGTTTGAAGGTTTTCAATCTGATGCAAGTCTGTTGCAAATCTGATGAGAATCTGTTGAAAAGTGTCTATAAATATCTGCTGAGCAGAAAATAAAGACAAAAAGAAAGAATCTGAGTTGTCCAAGCGTCCTCTGTTGCCCTCCAGCTTCTCAAGTTTAGGCAAAACACTGAAAACAGGCCAAAACCCGGAAGAACTTCACACTGTTTAATGTTTTCAGTTTACACATCCAATAGTTAATTTGACTTGAGGTATTGATCGTTTTGATTGGACAAAGCCAATCTCTTGTGTCGACAGCTTGATTTCACATTCCCTGAGCCAGTGTGGACACTATAGGGAACTTTCGGGGAGGATTTTGTCAACCCACCAAACTTCAAAAGAAGCAAAGTTCAGTAAGAAAAAAGGTCCAGATCAAGTCTTACGGTATGCTACACATTGAGATAATGTGTAACTGCTCCCAATTTGCACATGGTAGATTGAAATACCACCATTAGAGTGGAATTTATGAGAGCTATTATTTATTTGTAGCAGTCAACAGTGAGCCCACTGTGCAAGCTCCAGACAACATAATCTGTGTTTTAGCCATTCTGCTAATCCATCTGTGTTTCCAACATATTGATTGCACTGTTCATTGGCAGATATGTGGAGCACACTGCAGCGTGCATGGAGTAGCTCCTTTGGACGTCTTTTATAATAATAATCCATCTTGAACAATTTCAAACCAGCTGGTGCATTTTTCTTCAGAGAGGGCTCTACCAAAATATGAGCAAATTTATACACAAACTCAAAACATGTCATATTACAACGCAGGGCTAGCTCAAAGGCACACAGCACTTGATACAGTCTATTCTTTTAGTGCTTGTTTTGTTTAATGATAAAATAAATAAATTACTTCTTTGTTTGCAAATGAGCAGTGATGTTGCTCCAGGCTAACACTTGACCATTCGTGGTAGCAGCAAATATGAGACAAGAGCAAAAATATATACAGAGATACATGTAGATGACTGATATCACTGACCCACACACACTGACCGACTAAAGGGAGTTCAGAGTTATGGAGCGGTGAGATCGCCCAATAAAACTCACATACTTACACACACACACACACACACACACACACACACACACACACACACACACACACACAGGAGAGCATAGCTGTGCGGAGGGGTCCCTGTGAGGATTTGTTCTCTATAAGGTGGCAGATTGTTGGGTGATGAATGAGAGTAGGGAGTCAGGCCCTTCAAATGGCCTGTAAACTGCTGTATTGATTTTTGGTTGCTCGCGAACAGTCTCTGGGGAAAACAAAGCCATCGCCCACAGCGTCTGATGTACCTCCATCTAAAACGCACGCCCTTTAAAACACACTCACCCTACGCACAGAGCCGGCCTCACGTGTGAGCCGACTGATCCTGGCTGCCTACGGAACATTTTAACTCCTGTGCAGGATCAAAAACTCTAGAAGAAGAAGAGCACTGCCTGAGCTCTCAAGAAACATCAAACTTGTGTGTGCTTGAAATTATAAAAGAAACAATCGAGCCAAGTATTCATGCTCATAGTGGCCTGAAATATTTTTGCAGTTGCTGTAAACAGTGCCATGTAGTTACATGTTGTATTTTTTTTTTTTAAATCACTGCAAACATACACTATTTGCTGCTGTTTTAGAATAATGATATTGCTTTGGTTCAAACCAATGGAGCAGATATTTTGTATTTAAGATTTAGAATAACTTACATCTCAGAAATAATTTGGGGAGCAGTCTGACAGCAGGTGACAGTCTGCCGGCAGCTGAGATGCTGCCTGACATATTGCCATCTGGAAATTGCCAATTTGACCAGATGGAGAAGCTATTCAGCTTGTCCAAATGTGGTGTGATGCACTCCACAGCCACTCGCTAACTGTTCATGGGAGTTTTCGGATCAACTAACAGTGAGCGTTTAGGAAAGATAGCGGTCCCCTGTCAACGCCAAATGCTTACATGAGGCAAGAGTAAATGTTCAGGGTTGGGACGGTTACTTTGTAAATGTAATCAGTTACTGATTACTGAATACATGGCTCTGAAAGTAATCCGAATACAGTTACAGTTACGTGTCTTAAAAAAACGTAATCAGATTACTTTTAGATTACTTTTGGATTACTTTTTTTCCATAACAGATGGGTATGTTTTGGTGAACAGGAGGAACAAAAAGCAAAAGGTAACTGAACGTCACTTTACTGTATTAAGGGCGCATCAAGAGCGCAACT
>NW_011356715.1:0-4544 GCF_000735185.1 Notothenia coriiceps
AAGTGATTCGTTGAACACCCTACTAGTATACTTTTTCATGATATTCTAATATTTAGAGATAGGATATTTGAGTTTTCTTAAGCTGTATGCCATAATCAGCAATATTAAAATAATAAAAGGCTTGCAATATTTCAGTTGATTTGTAATGAATCCAGAATGTATGACATTTTTGTTTTTTTAATTGCATTACAGAAAATAAAGAACTTTATCACAATATTCTAATTTTCTGAGACAGTCCTGTATATATACAGTATATGTGTGTGTGTGTGTGTGTGTCCGCATCTGTAGCCTGTTATTGTCTCATTATACCGCACTGTGAATGAATCAAAGTAAATATATAAGTCGTCATGAACACATCTGTCCATCAGACAGAGTGCTGCTGTGCCTCCTGTCATCATTAATGGACGACTCTTTAAAATGACCGCTCAGAGGAGAGGAGTTCTCATTTCTCTAACCGCCTGCTGCTTCCCCTCCTCTCTCCTCGGTTCCCCTCCTCGGCTCCTCCGCTCGCATCTCCTGTGGGCGGGACTAAGACATGAGGATAGGAGTCGAGGAGGGGAGTCGAGGAGGGGAGTTAGAGAAATGAGAAAGGGCCCAGAAGAAGACAGCCAGAAGGAAGTAAACACTAATGGCAGACAGGAAGTAAAAACAGGATGGGCTCTGGCATGGTTCAAAGACTAGTTAATGAAGAAGAAAATGTGAATAAACATGGACAGTTTATCAAATAAAAATCGATTGTGTCTAGATAACAAGAGGTTAAACATGGCATGTGTTATAATGTGCAGATAGAGTAAAGGTTTGGATGCATTATTAGGCAAATTCATATTTTGTTCATGCGAGGAAACCAATATCAAACACAGACCTTTTTATTTATTCATGCATTTATTCGCTCTCTAAACCATTCATTAACCATTTATCACCTACACTCTGAATACTGCTAAGCGAGTGATAATTGGTATGAGTGAGCATCTGGTCTACAGCAAAAAACAGCCATCTGGTCTTTTGGAGTAGGTCCAGGTCTTGTTTTACTATCACCAAATGTCCTCTCCCACACTCATGCTTCAGCTGCAGGGCAGGGAGACAGGATTAATGGGCGGTCATTTGGTGCAGCAATGTCAGTTGGCTATCACACAAAGTGGGTGTGAGCACTGCCCAAGAGGTGAAACACAGTCATCATTTTGGATTACAGGCCACAGGGCTAAACCTGAGCTCCCTCTAGTTCAGTACGTGTTTTTTTCAATTGCTTTGATATCAGCCTTCACTTATTTGGGATAATTGTCCAATGGAGACCAGGACAAGAAACAATCACTAGTTACCTGTAAAGAAGAGTTATTCTAAAACTAATCTGATTATTAATATATTAAAGTGAAGTAACCTAGAACTTTCCGTAAATGTTGGATTACCTTAATATGAAATGCAAATAAAAAAAGGCAATTAGATGTTTTTTACTTTTTTTTTCTCCCAATTACGTAATCCCATTACATGTTATCCGTTACTCCCCAAGCCTCACTGTGCTGATATAAAAGGGGCCCTATGATGCTCATCTTCAGGCTCATCTACATGTTTCCATGCTTTAATGTTAAAAAACCTCTCCTTTATTTTTCTCATACTTTTTTTTGTATTCTGATAATGTAATCCTCCTCCGTTACTCGCCAAGCCTGACTGTGCTGATATCAAATGTCACAACTTGTCCGTCTTCCTCTCTTCTGTCAGAAGATTTGACCTGAAAGTGTGCATTCCACTCCAACAACGTGTTTAAAACAGATCTCCACTTGAAGAGAGAGGGGTGTAGGACAACTGTGATCTCTTCGGGCCTTTTCAGATTGTAATTTAAGATTCGGTTTCAGAGGTGAAATGAATGTGAACTTTTGTGTGTGCTCCGCAGATTGAATCATTCAATTACTTTCCAGACTCTATTTGATTTTAAGCATGTGCGGTGTTTATGACAATCTCTCAATTTTGGCGAGACAAGGCCAAATATTGATCCCCTTAAACTAAGCCATCAAACCGTTTGCAGTTTGAGGGAAAAGGTGAGCTTCAGCAAATGAACTAGAATGAAATGATTATGCTGCGGAGTGAACAGTTGTTGTTCATGCTGCAACACAACCAAGCAAGAAGATTTGAGATGTGTATCTTTTCTATTTTCAACGATGTACAATGTGTATGAAACTTATAGGAATAACCAATGGGCTCGTAGAGCCTCCTGCCATTTAGGATTCTGTGGCAGAAAGGTATAGTTAGAGCTGTCTAAGAAGTGTCTCCATGGTAACCTCCCAATGAATCTGAGTGACTTAACAATTTCCCTCTACAGTGTTAGAGCAGGCCAGCTAGCAGGCACTCTATGTGTTAAATGGCTTTACATTTGCATGGATCTCACATGAATATGCACGACCGCAGGGAGCTGGGGGTCATTCATCAACAAAACCAGAGTCAAACATGCTACAGTGAGATGGCTGTCTGCAGACCTCCACTCGGGAACATGCTTAACCACCCTGCCAACCAAGTCTTTAGCTGAGATCAAACTGTTCAAATCTCAAAGATTTCTAAAAGCAGAATGAAATATTTTTTGTGTGTTTGATGATGCAAGATATAGAGTGGTCTGAGATCCGCTCATTCATAGAAATTTAACACATGCAGAAACTCCATGGGATTTCTCCTCATAGGAATTGAGTATGAATAAAACTGGTATTCCCATTCAAATCAAAACTAGCATGAGTGTCAGAGCGGGAGAAATGTTGATGTGCACTTTCAACCCAGTCTCACGGCATTTCGTGTTATAGTCACGAAATGTAATCAATTGGTTCACCAACACGATTTCTCTCTTTTTTTCGTGTCACACAGGACGATTTTAAAAGCAATGTATTTATATTGATAGTATGTTTCGTGCCGGCACCACGTCTTTAAGCTGTGTGGTTCATAAAAACATTTTCTTACTCAATATCAAGCAAAGATTATTGTTTTTATTTTAAATTGTATAATGTCGGATTTTTTTTGCCATCCTTGAGGAAAAGAAATGGGGCTCAGAGCCTCAGAATACTGAAATGTGTATTTTTTAAATCATTTTCTCCTTCTAACTTGTTATTCTTTTCTAAATAACACACTGTTATTTACTCAACAATAATACACAATTATCCTTGTTTTTATTTATTTGTTTGATTCTATAATCTATGGCTTTTTTGCCGTCCGTCAGGAACTGAATTTCAAAATAAAGTCATTAATAATATTATGTATGAAATTATTTTGTCTAATAATTAGAAGCTGGGTCATGTTATGACCGTCTTTTCTATGTTGCTGTAGGGTTTTTCTATCGGTTTGGGGTTTAAGATATATAAAAACAGTAATAAGTAATAAGCCTTATCAGCGATAACTATCAACATAATTGCAACAGCTTGGGGTGAAAACAGTATTTGGATTAATATAATAATAATATATCTCAAGTTATTGTGATACGATTGATGAAGAATATCACTTGAAACAGACACTCAGTCCTTTAACAGGGACTGTAAAGATGGTTTCTTCATTCCCAATAGATTATATGCACCTCTGTTGTCTTGGTGTGATGAGAAAACTGTTGAATATGTGGTTAAAGGGCAATCTAGCCACTAGGCTTCCTTCACAAACTGTTAAAAGTATATCAAGCAAACTGCTGGGGTTACATTCCCACACCCCTTGTGAATTCAATCGCAAGCCAAGAGGTTTGAATGAGCTGGATAGTTGGAAAGCTACAGAGCTCCGATCCTTCATACTGTACTGGGGCCCTGTAGTTCTGAAGGATTGCCTTCCCAGTGAGATTTATGACAACTTTATGTTGTTTTCAGTAGCCATGTATTTGTTTTTGTCTCCTGGAATTTCTGGCCAAAAGGTTGAATTAGCGCATAGATTGATGATTTCCTTTGTGGAACACTTTGGACAGTTGTATAGCAGGGATCAGATTGTGTTCAGTGTATACATTTAGCCGATGAATACAAACAATTTGGACCTTTAGATAATGTTTCAGGATTCCCTTTTGAGAATTATCTTGGCCAAATAAAGCATCTTTTACACAAGCCACACCAACCTCTACAACAGGTGGTCAAAAGGTTGTCAGAACAGCCACGTTTTGAGGTTCCATTACCAACAGATGAACCAGTCTTACAGAAAATCCACACTGATGGTCCACTCCCTCAACATTTCGGTGTTGCTGTACAGTACACAAAGGTCTCCAGTAGTCGTTTTACCTTGTCTACAAAGCAGGGGGATAATTGTATTGAGGTGGGAAATAGTATTGCAGTAGTGCAGAATATAGTCCAGGAAGAAGATGAGGTCTATGTAATCTACAAAAGGTTACAGACACCAAGAATCATATTACACTTATCCCTGTGAGTCCTCATGCATAGGTACATACAGTACAAGGTTAGAGAGTTGTGTGACAATATCGGGGTTGGTAAACTTGGATGTATCAAACGTAAATGTGTTCTGTATCCAGAGTCAGAAGGAAATGGCCTCATAGCTATTCCAATAGCTCATACAGTATGCAGTAGCATACAGCTCATACTGCTGGGCGA
>NW_011356716.1:0-6500 GCF_000735185.1 Notothenia coriiceps
CCAACAAAATGTCCAAGCAAAGAATCATGTGCATCATGAGGCTGGGTTATAAGGGTAATTTACAAAAAAATACCCCATTATAACAATGGACTTTATCTTTATGTATTTATTATATATTACCCCCTCAGGCTGATTTTGGAAAAGGACATTAACCGTTGTTTGGTGTTTTTCCCTTATTTATCTAAAACAAATGACATGATAAATTACTTGTGTTTATGTGTGTAAGACTTGTTTTTCTGCCCCTGCCATTGCTGCACAAGGTTGCAACATTGTAGATAATTTCAACCACCTACACCTGTCTGCTCTCACATTCTTCTATTCTGCAAATTTGGGGTGGGACACAATAAATAAAGCTTCGCCAGTTTGTTTGTTTTATTGCAGTCAAGACATAACAATAACGGCATCACGCCGCTCAAGTAGCTTTTGCGAACATCGCTCAAAACATTTGGAGTTGGGAACTGCTTTCTGTAGAAGCTGCTGCATCCCGTCCTCAGAGTAAATTGCCAGAAGCGCCGACACTTCCTCATCATTCCACCGCTCCGGTGTTGTAGTACGTGTGGTCATAACTGCTTTAAAGTACAAAAAAACTACTCGCTCAGGTGTGGATGTGGTTTTGTAGCGAGGAAAAAAATGGCTGCCTAACAAAAAAAATTCAGAGTCTATCAGGGTGTGGTTTGCAATTCGCCCAGCCAATAGAAATAGAATAGAAATTGGCACTCTTTTATCACCAGGTTCGTACCACCTCTCTAGCAGGGACTGAAAATGGCCAAAAGAGTTCCCGGCACTGAGTAGTCCCGGCGGTGTGAACGCGACATTATTGGTTCTAACGGAACTAAAGAACCAAAGTACCAGGGAAAGTCCTGAGGTGTGAATGCGGCTAATGACTACTTTTACTTGAGGTACTTTTAAGTATATTTTGATGCAAATACTTATGTACTTTTACTTGAGTAACATTTATACTCTTTTCCACCTTTTTAATTATTTGAATGACTTGTTAATGACTTAACAAAATAAGTGTTATAAATCATTTCTATATAATTTCTGAATCAACACATTCAGGTGTGCTGTGCATCTTAACCCCAAGGTGTCTGTAACGTGAGTGCGTTTGTCTCCAATGTCTTCACAGTTTGGGGTTGCCGTGGTGATATCCAACCAGGTGGTGGCGCAGGTGGATGGAGCGGCCATGTTTTCCGCAGATCCAAAGAAACCAATCGGAGGCAACATTATGGCTCACGCCTCCACCACACGGTGAGTGAGGATGGGTGGATGTTTCAACTGTAGAGCTTGATATACACTAACAGACAGAGGCTGCAGCTGATGACATCACAGTTCATGGTTAGAGGACTCGATGACATCACAGTTCATGGTTAGAGGACTGATCTTAACCGTGCTCTTGTGTTTGCAGTCTTTACCTGAGGAAAGGCCGAGGAGAGACGCGGATCTGTAAAATCTACGACTCGCCCTGCCTGCCCGAGTCTGAGGCCATGTTCGCCATCAACCCTGATGGAGTGGGTGATGCTAAGGACTGAGGTGGGGGGGGCAGGAAGCAGAGGGTGGTAATGAGTTACTGTCACCCCTGCTGACTCATTCTGGACTAAAGTGTTCTGCACCATGCCACCGCCTCCACTCAGAGCCTCAGCTGACAGGGCTTAGGATTTGATGCTGATGGAGAAGGTGGTGCACACTGTGGACCCTCGGCAGAGCAGAGGTGCAACAGCAAGATGTTGAAGCACATTTCCCCCGACATGGGGAACAAGGAGGTTTTCTTTCACTATGACTGAGTATCTCCTAGCTACAAGCTGGATTGTTCTGTTAAGAGAAACAGCCTTAGGATTTCATAATGGTGATAGTATCTCCATCATTCCAGACAATTCTATCTCATAACCAATTTTCTTAGTTCCCCAAATAAAAATCCCAATTTGACCAGTGTCCGTTGAGCAAATATTAGATCTTGACGTAGTAAATCACGAGATATTAAGTCATTAATAGAAATACGGTCTCAATTTTTTTTTTTTGTTGAATTAACCTCTGTAGTTTCTCTATGGAGTGGTCACAAAATATTTTTTGTAAAAACTATTTAATATTTTGAGATTTTCTTTGATAGTTTTGTCTCCGTGGTGTTTCTTATGTTTTATTTGTGATGTGTGACCGCATTTCTATAACGCTATACTTTGTTATTTCTCTATTTTCACCTTTGTCAGCTACACTAAAGGTTTGTCTCTTTTCTGTCTTTACCATCGCCTTCTGTAAATATAACTTGAAGCTAAATAAAAAATAGTTTTACCATTAAAGTGACTGGCTATTTTTCATCATGGAAGTTCATTGTTGGTCCTATGGAGGATTACTAGGAAGGGTCTGGTTCTTAATTGATAAAAAAAATACAATTTTAGAAGATATGAATACCAAAACATTTTATTCATCGCTTAAGTGCATATTCACTTTTTTGATAAGGGATCAGAATATTAAGGAAATATAACGACCATCTTTTCACAGCAGCAATTGCAAAATTAACCTCAACAAAAATGAATCAATTGAAAACAAAGTGCCATTAAAAAGATGTTACATTAGAAATGAATAAACCTGCCAACATACTTCAGAAAGGAACGGGAATAAAAACAACACGCAGAGATCAAAGGCAGCATATCAACTCAAAGGAAAATTGAAGGTACAAAAATATTGGAACACTTTTCATTCACAACCAAACAGAACACTCCATGCACTTTTTCACAAGTGGCTGCATTCGGTCCAATACAGTTTCTTATACTACCTTTCTATTTACTACATCAAAAACAAAAGTTTAAGACTGATACTCTTATCAAAACACTATGTGTTACTATAGCTACAAGTAATTAAGTGTCCGTCATCTCCACAAAACAAACATCTGTCAACCTAGCAGAACAATGATAGGAAAAAAAGTGTACACTATTCTCTTTAAATATCTTAATCTATGAAGGCAAAATAATTGGGTGTATTCATTATTTTGGTTACCAAAGTCCCTTCCCCTTAAAGCTCTAAAACGTCCCTGATCAAAGTGCTCCAGCAGCTGCTTCCAGATAGCTGTACCACATGTATCAGTCAGTGAGGGGGCACGTCTCCACATGTGTTCCACTGGGGGAGGAGGGGGGTCATAATAAAAATGACAAATTAAAAAGCATTTCCCTCTTGAGGTATTTAGATTTTTCTATATTTCTCTCTGAGATGCTCTACCAATAACATGTTTCTTGTAATGTGGAGTACTGATCCTTCCATTATGAATATGATGCTAAAAAACAAAACCTACTTGTGTTTAAATCACTGATTATCAGTTAAAAAGGCAAACAAATGGTTAAAAAAACATTAAAGACACCATAAACATTGCAATATATATATATTATGTATAGTGATTTGGATTAAATTAAGCCATATTAAAGAAAATAAATATGCATTAATAAACTCCAATTAATTTCACAGTGACAGTGTGACAAAGATATCCACCAAAGAAGAGAAAGAAACTTCTGCCATTAGTGCGGCACGTCTGATTGGATGACCACTGATTGGCGGCCTGACTAGCCAATCAGTGCCATCAGCTGGGTGGCTCCGCCCGTTGGATCTCTTTAGAAATGTTGTTTTTCAGATTTTAGTGTCCGTTAAGAGTTGAAGCTCAGCCTCCAGTTTAGACGTTTCATCCTTAAAGAAAGGAAAAAGAAACAACGATAATCATAGAAGCTCAATGACACATCGGAGGAATGCTTCTGGAGGTCATCTGCAGCACTGTGTACACAACTCCCAATAATCAAAGATGAAACAGAAATATTGAAATGCAGTTTGGTGAATGTTATGGAGTTAAAAGCTCTTACATCATTAGAGTTTGTCGTCATCTTCAGAGCCAGCTGGGTCCAGTTCGTGGCGTCAGAGATGTTCCCCAGCTCCTTGTGACACTGCCAGAGCAACGACATGAAGGTTAACATAAAGAGAAGAGGAATGTGATGGGATATGAGCCCAAACTGTTCATCAGAAAGTCACATTCACAAGATATTGCTTGCCTTTAACCATTAAAACCCTCTTCTGTTTCGGCTCAGGTGAAGCCCCTTTCATCCCTATCAAAGTTGCTCAGTGGGGCATGAAGCCAAAATGTAAAAGTACCGTATCGGGCCCGTAGAGATCGGCGCACGCTCTTAGGGCGTTTTGTAACTTTAGGAATGTTGTGGTGTTGAGCCTGCTTTTTAAAAAAAATGATGCTGATCTTTCTAACATGATGAGACCATGATGAGTGTATTTGGCCCAATGACGTCACCTACTGACACTGAAGCCGCAGAGCCACCATTTGCTCACTTCCTGGGGACTTGGCTTCACCTTGCCCTGTCTTTTTCCCTATTCGTACACGCTGATAAATGTAAGATGGAAAGTAGTGTCAACCCGAACTGAAAGCTGTTTCTGTTCACACTGTAACCATGGATACAAACAATAATAACGTAGCATGGGTTTGCTACTGGTTTAATGTCTAAATCTCATGATTATGAGACATCTGAAGTTTTTCTGACTTCTTAGTGGATTTATGAACATTGGAGAATGCAGTGTACCTGAAGGGGAAGTGGTGCTGATGCCAGCAGTGTGTGTGATGTGTGTGAACTGACTGATGACTCAGAGCAGAAGGGGAAATTGTGTTCACTCAAATTGTGTCAGTCTTGTTCAAATTGTCATTCCACCATGGTTCAAATCAAAGAAAATTAAAAAAAGGCTCTATGTAGCTGCACTCTTTGCAATGCATAAAGTCATCAATATACTATAGTATTACAATAACAAACTGGGCTGAGTGCGTGATGATTACCTTTGCGATGTAGAGTCTGACGGTCTTGGAGAAACCCGGACTGAGCTCCTCTGCCTGAAGAACACAACAGCGGTAATTAAAGTTTCAAAAATGCTACAACTACTGTCACAAACTGAATGAATGTGAAGTGTTTTGTTAAAGGAGGATGAAAGTGTAATTAAGGAGCACTATTGGAGTGACTTTGATGGTTACTGGACTCAGGATTAATTCATTTGGATTCCCGCTGAATGAAGAAATGAAAGGACGGCGCAAGTGGAAACAATTCAGAAAGGGATTAAACTGTTTAAAATACATGCTCAAAGTAAACCGGATTTTGCCATTGTGTTTATGTGGATTCAAAAGTTGTAAATAATCTACAAAATGGAGGAGACCTATCTGATCGGAGCAACTGTGACAAATAATCCAACTGAAACCGGCATGGACAATGACTATGTTTTAAAAATGAGCTTATCCAGAAAAGCCTGGTTTGGACACTTTACGGGCAGAAGAAACATTTCTATTAAAGAAAGAATTATAGATTGCTGTCTTTTTATGCCTTTAATAGCTACTAACTTGAATTGTTATTCAAATTAATTAATCAATTATTTTTTATATTTTATTGTAATGTAGAGACAAGGCTTTTAGTGACAATCACGTATTGCTTTACAATTATATACCCAAAAAAACAAGTAAAAAAAAGAAATAAAAAAAAAAGGTCTAAATATGATATTTGGCCTCAAATCATCTTAGGCCTGGCGCCCCCCCTGCGATCTTTGGCCCCCCAGGTTGGGAACCACTGGGTTAGAGGATTTACAAGAGTGCAGAGGAGAGGATCTGTTCTGCCAGTGGGTTCACACCGCAGGACAACATACACATGATATCTGGAGAAAACTAAATGAGGGTAAGCAGAAACCTCTCTGCAGAACTCTGGGTACCTTCAGGAAGTTCTCAAGCGCGTCATGCAGTGTGGAGGTGGGGGGGGTCTGGTAGAGGGCAGCGGCCGCTTTTTTCTCCAGCCAGTCCAGAGTGGCTACCTACACACACACACACACACACACACACACACACACACACACACACACACACACACACACACACACACACACACACATTTCAATAAAACCTTCATATTCCCTTAAGGATGTGTTGACTGAAGTACGAGTGTGGCCATTCAGAACTGGGTTGTGGTGGAATCGTCTTAGGAAGGTTCCATATGGAGTGAAATGACCTGGAAGTACTTCAGTGAAAGTGCTGTCCCACAATGCCTTGCGGCTGCAACATTTATCGTGACACAACATTCGCTGCTCACAGAAAGAACCGCTTGTGACCGAGACACATGTATCACTGCATCTGACCAGTTAACAATAACAGCCCCCCCCTCACCTCATAGCACCATCTGCCCAGCAGGTAGAAACACATGGGGTCATCATCTCGGAGCGCGAGGGCACGGTCCAGATGCTCCTGAGGGGAAAACAAACGTCATTAAAGCTAACTATATCTGAAACATACAATGAGCTTAAAGAGCAACTTGCAGGTTTTTTTTTTTTTACTACATTTATGCTTAACCTTGCCTGAAAATTACTAAATTAAAAAAAGTTAATGCAGGATTTGATATGTTTTACAAGACATAAGGGCAAGAATTCAGAGGGAAAGAAGCCGTTTTGAGCTCCGTTACTAAAAACTAGAGCTGTGCGATTACGGCAAAAATCATAAT
>NW_011356717.1:0-5528 GCF_000735185.1 Notothenia coriiceps
ACAGTAACGCAAACGACCGTTATCGTCCTCGTGGGGCCGGGGCTTAAATTTAATCAAATTCAAATCTACACCACAAGAATTTAAACTTTTTTTCCAGCTGCTTAACGGTTTTATAGGTTGTTTCTGATCAAGATTGTAAAAAATTACAATCAGGTTATAGCACCTCATTCAAAGGGGGGGAGCAAAGGTCTTCAAGGAAGCTGGCTATGCTAGTAAAAATCTGGAAAGGAGTGAGTATTTGATAAGAGCGTTATTGTCCTACCTGATTATCGGTTCAGACTTAGTTTTATGGCTGTGGATGGTAATACATCAAAAAGACAGACATTAATATGTGCAGCTCTCATTTTATGTTATTCATAGACACTTCCAACCATTAAACTCACCGGTTCAAATCTGAGGTTTGGGAGAAAGTTACTGTCAATTCCTTCATCCCACTGCAAAGAAAGACAATTTTTCGTTATGATGTCTTTTTATTTCACTTCCTTGAGGTCTATAAAGTAAATTGGTAAGACTCAATACTGTATGTGACTGAGAAGACACTAATTAACTGGGGCATGAGGGGAGGAGTGAATAAATTCCAGGCAAATATTGAAATTGTTGAGTGGGACATGTCAATGTGTGTGGAGGTACTGTATGGTCTTTATGTTAAATATTGCAGTTGGCACTGTGTGTGTGTGCATGGTTGCGGCCGTACTCTGCGTTAAAGTTCTGGAAGTTCAAACATGAAGACATTTTGCCGATGAGATAGTCCACTGCTTCCAGAGAGCTGTTGTTTCGACCCAGCCTGCAAAGGTGCACGCACGCACGCACGCACGCACGCACGCACGCACGCACGCACGCACGCACGCACGCACGCACACACACACACACACACACACACACACACACACACACACACACACACACACACACACACACACACACACACACACACACACACACACACACACACACACATAATAGTATGATGGGAAGACAATACTAGCGCATGCACAAAAATGTAATAAATGCATAAAATAAAATATTTATATTAAATAAATATCAGTATCCCTTCCAAAATTACAAATTAAAATGTCGACCGTGGCATGCAGAACGTATTTATTATTTTATATAATACCAATCTTCGTCAGAGCTAATTTCGTCCCATTTCATTTTTTGTTATGATACCTTAAAATGGTTTGTGGTAAAATAAATCAAAAACTAATTTGTTTCCCAATTTATTTTTTAGAGACCGTCAATTCATATAACTCCTTGATCATGCTAATAACTTTAATTATTATCTGTGAACCTTTTTCCTCAGGAAACAGGTACAATTTTAAATCCTCTATTTAATTCAAGAAATCAATTGTTTTGTGTATTGTTTAGAAAAAGTTTCCAAATGTTACATCCAGTTTGTACTTACTTTACAGAGATCAGTCTTAGTGGTTTAGGAAATATATCAGCTACATGTTTGATCCCTTCGTCTTTAAGATTGTTGTCGCTCAGACTGCAAAAACAAAAAAATAATTGTGAAGTTTAGATCTACACCCCAAAATCTTTCACTATTACATCAGATATTAAGAGTCAGCTATCTTATCCAGTCAGACACAAAGCAATCTGTTCACACATTTCCATAAAACTGAGGACAAACACAGAAGCCTCTGGATGACATGTTATTTAATGTAGCAATACATGTATTTTTTGCAAATATTTCTACTATATATAAATATATATACTTGATTTCAGTGATGTCTGGACAGTCTTGGAGAGCAGAGACCAAACTAGCCGCTCCTGTGGCAGTCAGACTGGCACAACAAAACCTGCAGAAGACAACATTTGCCAATCAGTCGATACAGAAATATAAAATGGCTTCAAAGAGACACAAAATTACTACAAAATGAGCAAACAACCACAAAAAGAGAGTAAAAGACCACAAAGATACAGAAAAGGACACTAAATACTTACAAAGAAGCACAAAAAGGGGCAAAACAATACAAAGAGCAACCACAAATACACACAAACAGCATTTCTGCAAATGCGACTAAAATGAGACACCATATAAACACCACAGAAATATATGACACGCAAAGAGAAGCAAAACAACAACCAAAAACAGAGGCATTACAAAGGCAGAGTCTGGCTCCTAAGAACAAAAACGAGGTGCCCAATGTTTCACAATCCATCCATAGTAAGAAGTAAGTAAATATGTAAATCTTACTCCAGTTTTCTCAGGGTTGTGAAATTTGGCAGAATGGAGGACAACTTCTCAGCAAACTTGTCTCCATACTTGCGGCTGCGGAAACTGAAGACACACAAAAGTAAAGTGAAAGGTTAATGAAACATGCCCCCATGTATGGAAACTGAGACGCTACGAAATATGTGCATAATTTATTAAGTACACAAAAGGATATATTTGTATATAAATAGTTATTTTTTGTATCTTATATTTGACATTTTATTTTAACTTCTTATGTTTGTATACATATTTTTATTGTTTATATTTATTTAACTTTATTTATTATTATTGATATTCATTATTATTCATTAAGTATTCATTATTATTAATTAATTATTAATTATTGTTATTAATTATTATTCATTATTATTGTGGTTTTTACTGTTGTTGTTATTGTTGTTATAACTATTATATTCACATTTTATTGGACATTTCATTCTAACTTCTTGTGTTTATATAAATATCTTTATTTTATCTTTTTATTGCACATTATTTTACTTGTTTGGATCAATATTTGAGATACTTTTTTATTTACATATCTGTTAATTTGGACCTTTTATGTGTGTTTACACAACAAGCCTAGTCTAACTCCATGGGAGGTCTTTGCGACCCTGATAGTGGGACACATGGCACAGAGGCTGCTGGTATTTCCTGGCTTGTTATAGTTATTATCCATGTTCGCCTTCACGTGGAGCCTTCCCTCAGCACGGTCACACAGTCTAGTGTGCTTGAATCCATGTTTTCACTTTTACCTGATAAACTTCAGCTTTTCAATCCGTGCCCTTGCCGGATTCAATGAAGACTTTATGTTTTATATTTAAAAGTGTCAGCTGTTGTGTTTTTCTTGAACCCAAGTGACTGTACTTGTTACGGAGAGACTGAGCCCACCACAGGAACACAACAGGAAACAAAGAGCTTCTGTCAGATTTAAAGTTTGTGGGACAGCTGGTCAATGAGCTGAGGAATGTGGAATGCAAAACAGCCGCTCCTTCCTAAGTGAAATTCTCTGTTGCTGTTAAATCACCCTCTATACGTCCAGTGGCTAAACCATGTTGACAGACTCTTTACTCTATGCTAATCACATGCAGTTTGGTGCATTAATCAGAGTTTCCGCAATCAGAATAAATGTGTTATTTTTGCCTAGCCTAAAAATCTTGTATTTGATTATTTCTGCATACTGGGGTGCCTCAAGTTGTGGAATTGCATAAATTGGCTATTACCGGAGACTCTTGTGGATTCATGGGCCCACTTTTATTCATGTGGGATCATTATAGTAGTCCCTATAGTAGCCATGTCATTGTAGTGAGACCATTATCTAAAACTTGACCTAGCGTATATGATACGTTGTTTCTGAGAAGTTTACAAAACAGAACTGCTTGTCACCTATTTCCTGAGTATGTTTCCCCTGTTAGTCTATTTGCCTAGCCTAGTTGACTAATCAACTGAATTGACGACTATTGGTAGACAAGAAAAATCTTTAGTCGAGGGCAGCCCTACAGAAAACCTTGGGGTACTCCACATTTCAAGGTTCACAGTGCTTGCAACTATATCATAGCTGCTTTCACACCAAGTACTTTGCCGTACTTAGTGCCAGCACTTAGTACCCCCATGGAACTAAGTACAGATTGCGTTCACACCGGAATAAGTTCCCTGCGGGAAGATTACGCAAATGAAGCCGCTGACGTCACTTTTTCTTCTTCTGCTTTGGGTTTACTGGCAGGCCGCAAACCACTTCACGGCGTATACTGCCACCCGAAATTCCCGGCCGGAAGTCCCCGGAGTTGGGGACTGGCTTCAGTAGAAGCTGCTGGGACTCCCAGCAGCTTCTACTGAAATTCTACTGTAAATCGTCAGAACGCCGACACCTCCTCATTACTACACCGCTCCCATGTTTTCTTTTGTGTTGCCATAAGTTATTCTCTCTCCGTTGGTGCGCTGGGCTAATGCTAATAATGCTAATGCTAATAATGCTATTGCAAGCAAATACAATGGCGGCTTCACAACATTTTTCAGAGTTTTACGGGGCGTGGTTTGCAATTCGCCCAGCCAATCGAAATTGGTACTTTTTTCTCCCCAGGATAGTACCACCTCTCTAGCAGGCACTACAAATGGGGGTAAAACTTCTCGGAACTAAGTACTCTTTTTGGTGTGAATGCAAAATTCCAGGCACTATCGGAACTAAACGGGAAAAGTACGGGGAAAAGTACTCCGGTGTGAACGCGCCTCATGTGTGATTGTTTGTGTGGATTTACCTGAGGGAGTGAATGTACCGACACCTTGGCAGGACATCGAAACACTCCAACTCCATTGAGCAAGCTCCAAAGTCCAATCCAATGCCATTACCCTCTGCTGAGCTAACTACAAAAGCTAAAGCATCAATATCCGTAGGTAATAGCCGGATGTTGCGCAGCTCCAGGGTGGATCTCCCATCCAAAGCCTGCTTAGCCAGTTGGTGGTCCTGACTCTCTTGGACACAGTGGCAAAGGTCCAATATCTGGGAAGATGTCAGAAGGAAGCATCAGTTAACAAAGAATGGGTAATAATGACTATATCAATTTGTCGGATCTCACTTAAGTCCATACTCTACCTTTGGTCCAGTCAGGGTGTTGCTTTGACAAAGGTTTTTTAGCAGTTTCAGAACGAGTTTTTGACGCTTTTGGACCCAACTCTGGCCTCCTGATCCACCAGAGGTCCTGGCAACTTCAACTAAGGCTTCAGTGCAGCACGGGGAAGCCAGACCACATACATACTGGTGCAGGGAGTCAGTAAAGACTGTCCTCTGGTCTGTTTTTGTCGTCCAACGAGTTTTAAGACTGAATCTGAGAAACCAATACACAAAAGAAATGCGAATGTAGGATGTAATCGCATTAAGATACACACCCAGGCTATGTTGGGGAAAGTTTCCAGTGATTGAAAGTGCTTAAGGAAGGAAACAAACATAATAGAGACAAACAAAAAATATATATATTAATGATAGTATGATTAAAGATTTTTTTTATAATTTAAAGTGGACCTATCATGCTATATTTGAAACATACAGTATATTGTAGGGCCATACCTATACAAAACATGTCTGTGAAGTTTTTTTTTCAAAATACTGAACAGATCCCCCATTGTAGCCATGCCTCATACTGCTCATACTCCTTTTTTGCAGCCCTGTTAGAGAAACGCGGACCTTGGGTCCTTAGCTTGAAAAAACAAAACAAGAGGAGGCGGAGCTAATGCCTGATCAGAATTCTACCGGAGATAAAGTTAAATTCTGCTGTGATAAAACGCCATCCTGTTTAAACCACGTCAAGGATTATTTCTGAAA
>NW_011356718.1:0-1145 GCF_000735185.1 Notothenia coriiceps
TCATCATCATCAAATCATCATCATCATCATCATCATCATCATCATCATCATCATCATCATCATCATCATCATCATCATCATCATCATCTCAAACAATCTGAAAGAAAAAACAGCCGTGGTGTCAGAGAGTGGGCTTCCTCATATATCTGGTGTATAACCCTGTGGGTCATTACAGCCGCAGAGAGACTCCATCAGTCCCA
This sequence comes from Notothenia coriiceps, assembly GCF_000735185.1. Lineage (NCBI taxonomy): Eukaryota > Metazoa > Chordata > Actinopteri > Perciformes > Nototheniidae > Notothenia > Notothenia coriiceps. Next base: position 201 of record NW_011356718.1, read on the forward strand.
CACACACTCCAGTGAATGTGCAGCGAGCTGTGAAGAGCTCAATAGAGCCAACACCATTACACCCTGCATCAATACTACTGACACAGAAACACAGGAAGGAAGCGCGGACGCCAACCAAGAGAAGCCTGAACCAGTGGAAGAGGATTTCACACTCACTTTGGGATCAGTTTGTTGGCTGTAAACCAGTGGATTTAAATCCAGTTGTATACCTTATAAAAGCAAATGTGTTTGAAGCACACTTTACTTTACTGCAGGAAACAGAAACCTCTTTTATGTGAGGAAGTTACATCCCAAAAATACATTTATTCAGGTCTTTCAAAGGAAACAATTCACTGTTCAGACGCCGTGAGTTTTCGGAGTGCTGGAAGCTAAACATCATGAAGCAGGGAAATGTGTCACTTCAAACATAATGTCCGCCGTCACACTGCAACAGGAGGAAGACACAGCCGCGGATCAGAAGCACAGGAAGGAAGCGTGGATGCAAACCAAGAAAACCCTGAACCAGTGGGGGGGGGGGGGTCCGAGCCCAAAACAGACCCGAGGCCTGGAGCAAAGCTGCAAACACTTTGTCATAAAGGAGCTTCCAGCGTTATACATCTTTGGAAGCTTGGAATTGACTTCCTCATTGATTCCCATGATCCTTTCTGCCTCATGGACGGTCACTGTTGTCTTTTATGTTGTGAGTTCCCCTCATATTCTACACAGATATCATTCATGTTCTCTAGAAGATGATCTTGAAGATTAGGGATATAGTTTGGATTAGCTGTTGAAACATATTTTACTAAGAGTTTTTTGTATTTTCGGACATATTACAAAATAACTTTTTTCAAATGTTTGGTAAAAACTACACTGTGAATATATACTAGCATTTATTTTCAACCTGCTACACTATACATTTCCTCATAATATTTTCAACATTAATATATACATAATGATTACATAATT
>NW_011356719.1:0-2659 GCF_000735185.1 Notothenia coriiceps
CTAAATGAAGTCTAACATTAAAAGGAAAGATTGATAACCATAATTCATATAGTCTCATAATCTGAAGGCTGCTGTTCTGGACCTGTGTACAATGACCGGATATTTCACACACACACACACACACACACACACACACACACACACACACACACACACACACACACACACACACAGATTTCAGGTTCAAGTTCTTTGAAAGTTAAATGTTTACTGAACTGGTAACAACAAAACAAACGATTTAAATAGAACGATAAATGAGGAATAAAGAAGTAAAATTAGTGCAATGAATGCAACGATGACTAATTTATGAATGAAAGCGAACCACTTTTAGCTATTTATTCCTGCCATTTATCAATTGCTTTTAATTTCTACTATTCTTTCTATTTTAACTGTAGCTCCAACTATTATTTATTAATTTTAAATATGTATTTATACTTTGTAGGTATTTCATTTGAACCTTCTTCCACTTTAGATTATTTATTTTTACCACAAATATATTATTGCTTTCTCCACAATTTATTCATTTAACATTATGTTTTATTAAAATATGTATTTGTACAATTGAATAATTGCTTTGAACAGGGGACTTTACAGTCTTCCAGCCAACAGCTCCCTCTAAGAGCACAGTGCCAAAGATGTATTATTCCAAAGAGTTTGATGCAGGCTAAATGCTGACGCCTGCTGGTCTACTTCTGGTACTGCAGTTACTGTTTGTGGAGGAATTCAAGTGAAGACAGGAAACACCTTTCTATAAGTCTTTGAAAGTCAGTGTATTGTTTTTTTTTTAATTAAAGTTAATGCCTGTATCTGCAGTAAATTAACAGAAGTACTAATTTCAAGCTGAATCAAGATTTGTTGTTGTTATGGTTTAAACATAACCAAGTGGTTAAGAGGGGGTGCTGAAATGGCCTCCAACTGTATTTGCAGAAAATCTATAGCAGATTTGACAAAGAAAAAAAGTATTGGAATCGTAGAGGTGTACACAGATCAGAGGAAGAGTCTTTTAAAGGCTCTTTATTTGGCTACAGCTGTTTTCATTGGAGTATGACAGGTGTGGCTCTGACGGCTCGTCCCTGTTACACCGGTTCTCACGTGACTCTGATGTGTTGTTATGAGGGTTACGGCGTCCTCAGATCAGATGCATGCAGACACAGGACAGACGAGGAAGAGCTGAGTTTCCTCCACACATGAAGAGAGTCTGTGAGTGGACCTGGAGAGAGTTCAGCAGGTGAGAATCCTCCCAGAGGAATCTGTCTCATCATCAGGATCACTCTGATCACATTGTGCTGTGTCTCTGTTTACCTGGACATGTTTCTTCATGCTGATTCTAAATATCTGTTTGAAATATTGTGTTTCTCTCTGAGTTAAAGCAGAATGAATTTATAAAGAATTCCATGTTCTGTTGTCAGTGTTTCTCAGGTAGAGTGAGCAGCAGTCTGATTGTTATCGTAGGTCACTAACATACAGAACACACATCATCAGTGGAAATACAGGGTGTGTCAGAACTGGTCTAAGAACTCAGGTCATGTGACTGAGGTGTATTTATTATTCAACTCTTAAGACTCTGAACTAAAGTGCATGGATGAAGTGAGAAGGGCTCAGATACAGCCATCCTCCTACTCTGAAACTGACCTGTTTCACTGAAGAGGCTCAGCTCTCAACATTTGGTCAAACTTACTGTTGGAATCAGTCCAGAAAATACCGTGTAGGAGAACATAGTTTGAATAATAGTCTGTACCGGAATCATTTAAAGAGCAACTTCCAGGTTAAAGACACCTGTGAATAAATGTGTAGGAAAATGATGAATACACTAGATTTTCAAAGAAATATACAGAAATATACACTACAGTGAAATCTGGCGTTGTTTTTGTAAGAAATGTTCACTTCCGCATAAAAAAGCCTCGGCACGTGACCTCCCGCATGTGACGAAACAAGGGGGAGAGCGGCCGGTGTAACGTATTAATAAACATGGATCCCAATGCTAGTTTCGACACAGAAGACACAGAAGAAGTTGAACATGAATATTCGAATGCATATGACGGACCACAACCTTATAATTATGAGCCTGCTAGGCGTCCAAGAGACCAGGAGCAGCCAAGGATTAGAAGAAATAACGGCCATCGGAGAGAAATTGAGCTGTGGTGTGAGGAGAACCAGTGGAGAACTGGGCAGCTATCTTGTTCAGTGACCGGCGTTAGCTACAGAATGTTAGCTAACGTCACATCACAACATTGTGAAGTTAGCTATCATATATCAGGCTATAACTAAAGTAGCATTGATAATATAGTAACGTTACTGGCAGGACTGTTGATACTGATCCATAACAGAAACTAATGCGCAAGTATCAGCCGTATCTCGCGTTACCTAATGCAACTCCACACTACGGTGCTGTGTACCGGAGGGGAGACGCGAGATACGGCTGATACTTGACGATCTGGCGAGAAAGGTTGTGGAGCCTCCGTTGATATGCGTTGTAAATGGCTTGATGGAAAGCAGGTGTGTAGTCGGGGAGGGTGCACAGCTGATTGCAGCAGGTGAGTGGAGGTTGAGCCGGGAGCCAGGAGTGACAGCCACCACGCACACACAAACAACACAGACAGGGGGAAACAAACAAACACAAAGGAGACGGCTGAGCAGTACAGCCAACACAGAACTCCAC
>NW_011356720.1:0-2628 GCF_000735185.1 Notothenia coriiceps
TATTTGTAATTTGTAATGACGATCAAACATGTGGGAAGAGAGGGGGCGGCGCCCCTAGCGCCCCTATGGGACGGCCGCCACTGGCCGTTGCCATGGCGACAGATAATTCACTATCAAGTTAGTTCAAAAGTTTGCAGTTCAAATATTCTGCTGCTTTTCCAAGCCTTTTTCTTTTCTTTTCTTCTCTTATCACACATTCAAGCCCCCAGTGTTCATGTATCATTTAAATCTAAATTCTTCACTTTCTTCTTACACATTACATTTCAGCATAGCAATTCAGCGTCAGGTTTTCAACATATAAGCATTCCCACTAGCAATTTATTCAGGAATTGCATTCTCTAGTTTATGTTTATTATCTGACAATGCATCATTGATAAATTACGGTTACCAAGACAGGAAATAAGCATTTAGCCTATAGAGATTTGTACAGTGGAATTATTTAAAAATGTAATACTGTGCCAAATTACTAGTAGCTTTTTCCAAAATAAAGATGTTCAACTTTTCTTACTTTGGAAAATATACTCTAATATTGCTCATATTTAAAACGGTTTCTTAAAACACAATATTTTAGGTAGTTTGAATAATGAAAAAACGTGTATTAATGTAGTATTGTAGTAATGCTTATTCTTGCAGTACTCCTGTTTCACCACTAGGTGTCGCAAAAGCGTGTTTTTCTCAGACTGCAGTGTCGGTGCTTCATCTAGAATCGTCCCTGGATCAAAAATACTGCTCTTCTGTAGTTCCACAACACGCATGTATCACGCTGTTAAAAAAACTTTGATGACATGAGTGCTGATAATTCAGTTGGAAATGTGTCTGTGCCTTTACGAAATCTACTGAACACCATCAAGTGTATGAGAGACCGAGTCAGAGGTAAATATGACGCTTTAGAAATGACGCAGCGCACATAGATAACGGCCTTTAGATAGAGCTAATATAGCTAGCATGCTCAAGCTAAACGTGCTAACCGAGCTCTAAATATACACATAAACGCTTATTTTTTTCATTACATGCAAACATTATAATGTATGCTGGGCTCGGTTTCTCCGCATGGATACATGTTTTAAACATTTTATAAATTCAGTTGTATGCCTTCTTGCTGTATGCTTAACTGTTATCAAGTTGTCAAATGTTCTTAAGTCTTTGTAGCAGCTTGACATAAATATTCAACTTGTCAGTTAATTAAGTTGGGGGAGTAAGTGCCAATTTAAAATATGTGTGCTTTACTTAAGTCTTTCTTTTTCATGCCAATTTCTACTACAACTCGGTTACATTTCAGAGGGAAATATTGTGTTCACTACATTTGTCTAAAAACTGTACTTTACAAATTAAGATTTATGCATAGAAGGGTAAGACTTTTAAGAGTTCATTTTTTTATTTTTCATTCATTGAAGACTTCAAAAGTAAATAACAAAATCAGTCTTAAAATGTAAAAGTTTTTTTTTCTCTTCTTAAATTTGCCAATTTATCTTGAAAAGGGAAGATTTGTACCAAACTATTACTATTTTCTTCCTCAGATGGAGAATCCAATGAGTCCGATGGAGCGTTTGACCTCTCCAACTTCTGGGACACTCTGAGTTGGGTTTGGTTTATTATTGTGACCGTCATCCATAATATGATGGCTCCCTGTTCAGCTGCCATTAAGACCCTCTCTATAGCAACATTTCCCATTTTGTTATCCTTGATGTCTTTTTCTGATATCACCTGTTACGTATCATATATTTAAAAAATGTTTTCTAATAATGTTTTCATGAGTTTAATATTAGATGACAGGCTCATTGGTGATTATTTTTTGTATTTATTTATTTAGATAGGGGGACGTTGCCAACACAGAGGTATAGTACTGTAGCTTTCCATAAAGCCACTATAGAGCAGGGACGACGACACACAATCCAAAATAATAAGCAGCCACAGGTCTTAGATAAAATTGTATATAATTAACAACATATCTCGACTTAAAAAAAACTCTGAAAATTAAGTATATTTTGGACTGTATACACTATAATTTGCACTCTTAGATCAAGGTAAAAAAACTGTTCTGTTTCATTGGTTGTCATTACCCAGCTCGTCACTTAAATTAATACCAAAATAGAAATTTGCCATTTAAATGAAAGATTACCATTCCATCAAACACATATTATTACTCTTAAAGAGCATCTTGCAGGTTTTTTTTTTTCTACATTTATGCTTAAACTTGCTTGAAAATTACAATTAAAAAAGTGAATGTAGGATTTTATATGTTTTACGAGACATAAGGTTAGGAATTCAGAGGGAAAGGAGCAATTTTGAGCTCTTTTTTTAAGGTCATACGTCAAACCCGTCATATTACATCACAAAGGGTAAACATCTCGGCTCTCTGACCGCGGGTATAGTTAGTAGTTGCGTTGAGTTGAGCGGTTGTGTTTTAGTGAGCTGGTATCTTTCGGTAGTTTTACATTGTATTTCACCATTTGTAATCATGGTGCAGTATTGTGTTTGTGCAGGTTGCACAAATACCACCCTGTCAGCACATCGAGTCCACAGTGAAAAGGACCGGAGCTAGCGTTCGTTCCTGGGTGCATTGTGCATCCATCTCCCTGCAGCACATACTCTCCACAGCTTTATCAGGAAACCGTATTACATCTCTCC
>NW_011356721.1:0-1399 GCF_000735185.1 Notothenia coriiceps
GAGGCTTTGGTGTCACATGTAACCGAGTCGTCCCGCGCGCGCGTGTGCGTGTGTGTGTGTGTGTGTGTGTGTGTGTGTGTGTGTGTGTGTGTGTGTGTGTGTGTGTGTGTGTGTGTGTGTGTGTGTGTGTGTGTGCAGATGGCGGCTCTATGAACAGCAGCAGTGAAGGTGTGTGTTACCCCGACCTTCCCGTGTGCCTGCCCTGCTGGCCGGGGTGCAGCAGCTGCCGGGACGGGACCCCCTGCTGGGTGCAGGAGGGGGGGGTGCTGCGGGGCGCCGTGCTCACCCTGCAGGGGGTCTTCATGATCCTCATCTTCGTCAGCATGCTGGTGGCCTACAGGCATCGCAGGAGCCGGGTGAGGCAGGGCGTCTTCTGGCTCCACAGGGCCATCGTCCTGAGAGGAGAGCTGTGATAAAGTACATTCTGTCAGGAATGTGTTGATGAAGCAGAAACGTCTCTTATTATTATTGTTTTAAAAAGGAGTACATCTTGAAAAACGTGCTTTTGCGCCTACATTTGGGTTTTGAAGTGAAGATGTGGGATTCAAACTGCCTCAGATTTGGCGGCCCTTCCTGTTCCACATGCAGAGGGCTTAAAGAGACAGGAGCTGTAGCAACACTTTTAGGGGGTAGGGGGTAGGGAGGAGTATCATTGAATACCTTTCTCCGTCTCGTATTGTTTTATCCGTCAGATTTTCCCAGTTCTGTTCCAAATATCCCAGCACAGCCGCTTTTGTACTTCTATTTAAGTTTTTAATGTAGTGCTTTTATTTTAAGCTGTCTACACTGTTGAAATGCCACGTTGCTCAGGCTGAATATGGAACTAGTTGTCTCACCTCTGCTGATTTGTTGGCTTTTATAGCGTGACAATACCCCTGTAAAGTCCTTTATTCTTTGTCCTTTATGCCCTTATAACTTTCTAACATTGTTTATATGTCCTCGTCCCCTCAGAGGATCCGGGCCTCCGGCCTCCTGCTCCTCGAGACCATCCTGTTCGGCTCGCTGCTGCTCTACTTCCCGGTGAGCGTCACAGATTAAAACACTTTACAGATCACTGCACAGCGCCACGGATTATTTCATAATGGACCATGCTGATGGGGTGGGGGCGTAACGTGTGTGTGTGTTTGTGTGTGTGCATTACTATACTTGTGGGGACCTAAATCTGTTCACACAGTCACGTGTGGGGACTCGCCTCCCTTATGGGGACAACATGGAGGCCCCCATGAGGGGAATCATTCATTTTAGGGTGAAGACTTGGTTAGGGTTAGGGTAAGGCTAAGGGTAAGGGTAAGGTTTAGGGTTAGGCATGTGTTGGTTATGGTTATGGTTAAGGTTAGGATAAGTCTCCAGGAAATGCATGTAAGTCAATGTAATGTCCCCTGAAGTAATGTATACAGCG
>NW_011356722.1:0-2085 GCF_000735185.1 Notothenia coriiceps
ATATTGCGATTCGATTTGCGATATTTGTTTTTAAGCGACCCAACGGAAGTTTATTGTAAAATGCGGCCATAACTCCGGCTAGGAAGGTCGTATCAACGTGCTCCCGTCTCTAGCACCCCCGCAGCCCGAGCTACGAGTGAAAGAACTAAACTTACATGAAACTTCCGTTGGGTTGCTTTAAAGTCAAGCTTCAGTTTCAGATTCACCCTGTAATAGAAACATGTGATGGAGCATTACTAACCTGACTCAGATGGTTTCACCAAACCATCTAGGAAAGCTCCATTGGAAGCCATTTGGAAAAGTATTTCAAAAATACTTGGCAGGTGATTGGATCAATCTGTCCATCACCTTCTATCATGGGCCACTTCTGATTGGTTTGGATGACTGACTCACAAGAAGAACAAAAGAAAATCGCAGGCTTTGCGATTTGATAATTGCATCATTTCAAATCACGATTTTGATTTGAAATTGATTAATCGTGCAGCCCTAGTATAAAATAGTGCGAAAATATATTCACTTTAATATGATTAAAAAAAAATTAAAGCCACAAATCTCCTTATTTCACAAGCTTTAAAAACTGCATTTTTGGCGCTTCACTGCAACAATATTCGGCGTTAATATAATAGATTATCAAAGTAGTTTGGGATAATTTCTCTGTTTATCCGCTAATTGTAGCTCTTAAACTTCTTTAAAGTCATGCATACCAAACGACCACCTTTAGATTAGTCTATAGCAGAAAAGAGTCATTTTTCATGTAAATATGGCAGAAAATGCTGTTTTTTAAATGCTCAGATGTAGTTTTCATGCTTTTATCTGTTTTATATCACATTAAAGTGAATATCTTTGGGTTTTTACTGACAAAACAAGACATTTTGAGAAACTGGAATGGAATGGATTTTTCTTACTATTTTCTGTCAAACTAGAAGATAATCTTCGGATCAAATCTATCGTTATTTACACCTATGTTGTAGTCAATACCCCCTTCTCCGAGACCAAGACAAGGCCCAGACCAAGTTCTTTAATATAGGACCACACCTAATAGTACAAATGAAGGAAATGCAGGTCCATTTGGCCGTCACACAAACCTACCAAATTTAGTTTTAATTGTTCACTACTTGGGTAAATAAAGTAAGGATTTCAGCTCATGCATCAGCGACAGAAATAACTGGATCGAGCCCTACTTCTAAAAGATGTTCCTCTCTGATATCGGGTCATCAAACGGAGACTCTGATCCTTCAGGAGGGTTTGAGTGAAACAGTTTGAACTCTTAACGCTCATCAGGATGAACTTTAAGACTTTGCTGATGTTTGCTCAGGTTTAGAGAGAGAGAGAGAGACTCTTTACTGCCATTTCAAACACGGACAAACGTGTGTTTAAGTTGCCGGTACAGACGGTTCATGTTAGTTATTAACAGTCATAGGACATTATTCACAGGTTTTCTTGTCTTATTTCATTCAGTAGTAATATGTTATATCACTAACAATTAAAGACACATGCTATATTTATAAAGGAAATTATAATCAAACTTTATTATTATTTATTTATCTTATATATTAAAGGGGACCTATCATGCAAAATGCACTTTCTGATGTCTTTTCTACATAAAGATGTGTCCCCGGTGTGTCGGGGAACTCACGCAGCGTCAGAAAATAAAACCCTCTCTCTTTTCCTCCATACCCAAATCTCTAAAAACGGGGGAACAACGGAGCTGATCCAGATTTGCATCCGATATGACGTAATATCTGAAATGTGGACCCACGGCCCTATCAGAAACGTTGCTATCAGAAACAATGCCCGACTGTTTTGGACGTAATATGGTCGGTGTTTACATTAGCATCGCTAACACTCAGAGCTAACCTGTACTGGAGAGCATGTGTGTGAAGAAGCAGGAAATAAAAAGGAACTCACCTTGTGGTATAACCGGCAAGAGAGAAAGCCTTTGAGCTCCATACTGTTTCAGAGATAGTCCTTGATCTAATAATCCTTGCATTTTAGACAATATCTGCCAGGTCTCGCATGAGCCGGCATAAGCTCCGCCCCCTCTTATTTTATTTCCGTAAAAAAAAAAAGCTTAATTTTTTTATT
>NW_011356723.1:0-7251 GCF_000735185.1 Notothenia coriiceps
TGCAATGCATGATCTGTTTGGTATTTCGAGCAAAACACTTCAGAGACATGTTTTGTATATATCTGAGACCTATAAGATATTGATGAAAAACAGTATAATAGGGGACCTTGTGCTTTTTAGGAATATAAAAGTTCCTTTGTATGACAATTACACAGAGGTATTTAACTGTACACTGTATCCCAAAACTGTGTACCCAGTAAATACAGAAATACTCGAGGGATTTGTAAAGTTTATTTCCATACAGGTTGAAAGAAAGGTATATGACACTCTGAACATTGACTTAATGCAAAACAGATAATGGTAAACAGCAAATGATCAAAATATTTGGATCTGACACTTTTCTTAACTACTACTAATGTTACTGCAAAATAACAAAATAACTAAAATTAAAGTATATTCATGCACATCTATAAATATTAAAGGAATGTGAATCACAAACAGCAACTGAAATAGTAAAATGTGCATAAAACGTAAAGCCGATTTTCTATAATGAGAAGGAAAAGGGAAATAGCTGCCTTAGTACACCAAAACTACACTTTTATTTGCAGACACGATACTACAACCCCGCCCCCCCAAAACAAAACTTCTCATAATGAACATATCGATCATCATAAATAACTTGACCAACGAACATAGCTGTAGTTTACGCTCATATAGAGCAGAGTGCATTCATTTAGTGGCTTAATTATATACTTCATATTTTTATTTAATAAAGGTTTCCGTATTTTAATGTCTTTGACACGGTTCAGATGTATTTCTTACAAAATACAAAACATTTTTGATTTACACACGAATAATTTACATTTTCAATTGAAATAAGAGTGAATATGTGTGCAAGAAATAGGGGGAATTAAGTAGCTCAGATTTATTGTTCCTCTCCTCCAAAATAAATGTTTTGCTGTCAAAATAAGCGCTGTGTAGCAAAGTTTGAGGAATAAGGAAAAACAAAATAACCCATAACCCAAAATAGAAAAAAAGACACTCAGGATAAACATATTAAAAACACACGTGTAACTACAACGAAGAAGGATATATTTAACTAAACATGAGTAAAATCTTGGACTATTAATCTAAGGACGAAAACTAGTCTAAAATGAAATCTAGGAATGTTTTTTTTGTCACTAGTGTGAGAAATACCATGAGCTTGGTATTGTGTGAAATGTGTGGACAGCTATTTGATTAATTTAAATACAAATAACATTGGCATATATTCAAAATCCACAGGAGATGAAGCCTTAAGGACTATATGTTTGTAACAGATAGGTTTTAATAGAACAATAAGATATCGCTACATCTGCTGCGCATTTTAACACAGGATGTAGGCCAAAGGTTATCATTTTAAGATGGAGAACAAGATGGAGGATAAATCAGAGGCCGGTTCATGTATGTCCCTTGGACTACTTTTATGTAAAGGTGTAGGAGCCGCATTTAAGTTTATTTTGTTTTGATTTATTTGGAACCTTTATTAATGCATTTTTCTGTTTCAGTGAGAGGTGTGCTTTGCTCAGGTGAAGGGGGCGGGGCTAAGGCTTTAAGTTGGAGGTGCGGTGTGTGACGGGAGAGCAGCAGGCAGCAGCAATACCGTCATTGACACGCAGACGCAACCTTATGCTTAGTAAAAGACAGATTATTAGGATCTGCTGTTTAAGTTTATGTTACATATTGTTTTCCTATTTTGTTTTTTGTTTGCTGGAAATAAACGTTGAAAAGCAACCGAAACGTCCAGTGGATTTTGTACTGCGAGTCTGAAACTGCTTCCCAGGCCCAAGCTCTGCATGTGGCCAAAAACAATAACTTTTGAGGTATTGAGTTACAAGACAAACCTTTGGGGATTTTGGTCACTACAGGTATGTTGAAGAGTCTTGTCTCTCAGGTCTGTCAAGAGGCTGTGAAGCCAACATTAATTTGTCTTGCTCTCATGATATATTATTCATAACGTGACTGACATGTTTGGCTGCCATAAATTCGTATAACTTGTTCACATCTCTAGATTCTCTAGAATAAAGAATAACACCAGTAAAAGAGCACGGGAACACCATTTAAAATACGTTCAATGCGACTGTGTGTTGAATCTTATATTGAATATAATGGGAAATGATTTAAGATACAGATGCTTTTGGAAGTGAAACTCAAATATGAGCAACTTATAATATTCTGAATATTATTAGTAGATGCATGAAAAAGTAAACACATGGGTGTGTACTGATGCGCATGATCCATGAATCAATGTTAAAAGAGTCATCTACAAAGCTGATTCTGCCACATCACAAAGCTTTAGTAGTGTTGATCAAATCAGAAGATACAGACAGCACAACATGCATGGTGCTCTTGTACAAGGGAAGCTAAAGTAAGGATATAACTACTAAATGTTCCCATTTTCATTATTATGTGTGGGTATCAGGGTTCAAATGCGTTTTTTCCTTGTTTGTGAAGGGTCCTTGTTCAACAACTGAAATCACAAACAAAGGCTACACAGTAAAGTCCATAAACCCAACATCAACAACTAGAGCCCACACCAGCGTTTGTTCTGGTATTAGCTGATTGACATTAGCCACTTGCATGCTTCACAATCACTGGCTCATCATGACTAGCTTTGTGGGAACTAGATGAATAATAACGTCCAATCATAATCATGCAGGTGAATAGAGTAGCCATCTATCCCGTTTTTTTCTCAATTGTACTATTTTTTTCACATTTGCTGCCACTCCTGCCTCCTCCTTCACAACTTTTGCTTTACAGTATATTTCAAATGTGTAGTGTTTTTCATTAGCCTAAGATACAATGTTTGTGAATGTTTATTTAGAGATTAAGTTTAGCCTGCAAAAACCTATTTGCTGCTTACAAAACTAAGCAAAAGAACTGACCAAATGTTATCGTATCACTATATATTATATATATTATATTATACACAGTAAATTCCTTTGTGGGTCTCTGAATCAAATGTTGAGATATTAAGGAGATCTTAAAAGCTCTGTTGATTCTTTTGCGTTATTCTGTGTTTTCCGCTGCAGACAGATGGTCTCCTTCAGCTTTGTTATGGAGCAGATGTCCAGAGCAGCGGCAGTCACAGAGACAGTGTGACCTACCTTTAGATCCACAGACGCCCCACACTGCACTGACCTGTCACAAGTGTTGTGGTTTGTACAAGACCTGTGTTAAATTAACCCCTGACCAAGATGAAAAGAAGGAATTCAAATACAAAATATATCAGAGCTGTAGCATGTAGAAAGGAAATGTGCAAGTGAAGGCAGAAGAAGTCTTGAAAAGGAAGTCGAACATCCAAGGATTTCATTCTTAATAAAAAAAAATGTTAAACTCAATTTTCTAGGGCAATACTGAGAATCAGGACAAAGAAATGGGGCTAGGAAAGGTAGAGGGTATGTTGTGGAGAGAAATGTCCTGCTGGTGCATCCTTTATTGCAGCTTCTGGAGGTTAAGTGTCCTCCAAGGAGTTCCACATGCCTTGCTGATATTCTGAGTCATAGTGACTAGTGACTGCTTTTTCCAAAAAATTATTTTTCCACTTTATGATTAACAAACTATACTAACCTACGTAGGCATTGATCGTTTTTTTAAATAATTATAGTGCCGGATGAACACATGGCATTACAGGCCATACACAATTTAAATGTCAGCACTTAAAACAAACAATTAGCATTTAGGTTATATTAATAGCGTTTTCTCTTGACCGGTAAGTGATTTTCTAAGGTTTGCTACAGTAGTTGGCTAACTAGGGCTCGACACTGACACCGTGGTGTATTGAAGTAAGCGCAATGGAAAGGGCAGGGGAAGTGAGTCATCTCGGAGCTACATGTTATGAACTTTATCAATTGCAACGTCAAGGACAAAACACATCTTCATTATTTCATTCATATGCTTAATTTAAAAGCACAGTATAGATCTTCAGACCCTCACGGCCTCAGCCCCTTCACCCCAACATACAACAAAAGTCTATAACAGAGTTATTTTCTGTGTTAGATCTTTACCACTACATGTATTGCTTAAATGAGGGCGCAGTTGCAAGGTGTAGTTTTAAGTTTGAATTCCCCGCATGGTGAGCCTATGTTGGTTCTTTTACAAAACATTCTCACTCTTGTAAACAAGATGTCTTTCCGTTTTAATATTCTGTTGCAAAATGACCTTGAGCAAAGGAATGAGATTTTGGGCATACTTTGCCAAAAAGTCAGCCTGAGTTCCCGGTGAAATTAGCCATGACAGAGCTTTATTTCAGTTCCATCAGGCTTATTAGAATTTGGTAAACAACATGCACTGACAGTGATGGAGAGGCAAAAATCCCACAAACCCTTTCTGGATCAGAGAATCTGCAGCAGGCTTTGACATTTTGGTGAATGACGTGGTCATCATCATGCTGTATGCAATATTGACTGTGGTCCTCCATCACTCAGCCTGTGTTGGGAATCAGAGCAGGGCTTTGGTGCCGGGAACCATCAGTGTTTCCATTGCTCCACCATCTGCCACGGCTAAAATCTCAAGTTTCGTATCTGCTGGAACAATGGTGCCCTCTCTCTGTTTTTATTGTAAAGCAGTTATATTCCTGTTCTTCCATGAAGCAACACAACGCATTAGTAGGTTATTTTTTAGACTGCTACTTCAAAGTAATAGAAATAATAGATGCACACAGAGATTGTCAAGTGGAGGAAGCTAATTCAAAACACACCAAAACAAGCATGATAAGATGTATGTAAGAAAAGGGATGGCCACAAGAGCAGTACTTTTCAAACCCAAAGGAAAAAAGCGATTACTGTCTCCTCCCTCTCTTCCTCTGTTGTTCACTGGTTATCTTTCTCTTCTCTCCATCCATCTTTGCCTCTCCTTCTCTCTCTCTGTGCCCTCGGCAATATCGTGATAATAAAAGCTAAAGAATACCTTGGAGTTTCGACTTCCTCTATTTCTCTTTGCCCCCTTTGGCCTGCCATTATGTCACACACCCACCCACACACACATACACAAACACACACTCACACACAAACACTGATACGTACACACACACACACACACACACACACACACACACACACACACACACACACACACACACACACACACACACACACACACACACACACACTAGTATATCAAGTTGTGACTGAATTACATTTTGAGTGATAGTGCTCTTGAGGGCAAAGCAATGATAACTCACCTGTATGTGTGTGCGGATGAGAGAGTACCTTTAGTTAGGTAGGTACAAGGTTGCAGGATTTAGTGTGTGTGTGTGTGTGTGTGTGTGTGTGTGTGTGTGTGTGTGTGTGTGTGTGTGTGTGTGTGTGTGTGTGTGTGTGTGTGTCCATTGCCCAGGGCTATAATAATGAAAGGGATAGCTAACCTGAAAGAGTTGGTCTTTGCTGCAATGTTAGAGCTGCCAAGCTCTGCTAGCAAAGCCAATACAGACGAAATTCTGACAGTGCAGAGATAAAGCTTTCTCTGTTTGCTTTACATTTAGGTCTTCTGTCTCTCTCACAGACACGCACGCACGCACGCGCACACACACACACACACACACACACACACACACACACACACACACACACACACACACACACACACGTATACACTCGTGAACAGACAAAACCCAACAAGAAAGCAGCTGTGCATCTTGTATAGAAAGGGATGAAGTAATGTGTAGCCCAGTGTTACCCGACACACAAATAAATAAAGATAAAGCATTATATGGTTGAATCTACCTTATGGTCAAAGCAATGTGTTTTGGGTTGATAAATGAATGTTTGTATAGTTAAACATACTACAAGGACTGTATACATACATGTATAGTTTATAAGAGAAAAGAAGCAGGAGAAATCTGTTTATTTGCCTGTGATGTCAAATCCAAGCTTCAGTATAAAATACTTTGTGTAAAAAAAGCGAAGTACATCTTAAGACACACTGTCTTTTTCAAATAACATATTGGACAATGTTACCGTGTGAACAATCTGCTGGTAAAGGTTTGACTCGGGCTACTCCAGTTTTTACAGATATTTCCTGTAAATAAAAAAAACCTTTAGCATTTAAAAAAAAGAGCAGTTTAAACAGATTTTCCTGGATTTCACATCCATAATTATCCAAAAGTTGTTGTATTCTCTGCTCTAAGAAGACAGTGTTTATGATGTGTTACAGTAAACAGCATCTTTGTGTGGTGAGCACAGCTCAGACTATGCTTCCAGTTAATGCTTGAATTAAATCTCAGCAGCAGCCAGCACAGCATGTAGATGCAGCTTTATAGAGAAGCTTGGGTTAGTCTGGTTTTATAAGACAAATAACCAACTATTTCCTTACATCGTTTGCAGTATCAAAGGGGGATCATTTTCAGAAAACTCTTAAACTACACAAAGAAGTTAGACTGAAACAAAAGAGGTAATGGTGATCAAAACCATAAACTGCCATGAATTTATTTCACAGAGATTCATGAGAAAGCGCTATAACCTATTTTTCCACCTTCTCACGTCCATGTGTCACCATGTGTCCATCCTTAAAGTGAGCAGACTGGCCCAAGCCCCCTCTGAATGGCCCCTGTCTGCACATCAGGGCAAACCGTTAACAGCCAGGAGACTCGAGAGGTGAGGGCAAAGGTATGTGCGCTTATTAAGCACCACAGACAACATTCTTCCGCCCTCTCTAAGTGTGGGCATCGAAGGGAGAAATAACCGCAGCTTTTAAGAACGTTCTTAAAAGTATCTAAACACAGTTTTACATACTTAATGTACTGCTGTACTCTGTACTAGGGAGTACAGAAATATTCAAGTACTGCTTACAGCAACAACATTTCAATAAGAATGGAAAGAAAGTGGAACTGAGCTGCTGCTGAAGTACAATAGTAATTAATCATACAACTGCAGACTGTTGGGGCTCAAAACTGTATCTCAATTAAACTTACATATATATATATATATATATATATATGTTTTTAGGATTAAGAACACAGAATAAATATATTAATAAAACAATTAATAAAGTATGTCAATGATAGTGCACAAAGAGGTATGTTTTACTCCACTCCACACACACACCTGTGTCATTATGTGACAGTAAATGATTCTGTCACCAAACCTCATATCTCAGTGTCTTTTGATATACTGACAATCATTTAATTAACACACATACACACAGCCACAGGTAGAAACATGGAGCTAGGTTTAATTATTAGTCTCTTTTAAGAGGCACACAAACACACACACACACACACACACACACACACACACACACACACACACACACACACACACACACACACACACA
>NW_011356724.1:0-1593 GCF_000735185.1 Notothenia coriiceps
TTTTCTGCCTGATGGAGACTTCATACAGACTTTCCACATATTTAGTGCGAATGCTGTTTACAGCATTCCACTATAGCTCTTCAAATCTTTATTCTTCCCCTTATTTCTGAATTTTTGCACCAGGAATGACATAAAGTCACCCAGCAGCCATGTGACAGACTGGTGGAGAGCAGCCAAGACGCATGAAAGCTGTGATTCAAAATCAGGGTTATTCCACCATCTGGTGATCCTCCAACCACACCTTTCAATGTTATAACTTTTGAGGGCGCAAGAAGATTCTTTGGGGTTTGCAACACACTTAATTATTGCCCTCTCAGAGAATGAGACTGTTACAGCTGTCGTGTTAAACCTTGGAAGATTCTGAGTATTGTATGTGGTAGGTTCATTATCAGAACAGGAAGCCCCATCAGGGATGAAATCTTCATCAAGTTGGAATGTGTCAGAGGTAGTAGCAGCCGTGTCTTGTTGTACAACACAGTTCTTTGTAGAGACGGTTGGTGCAGTCTTACCATGGGGTGGCTTTGAATCCCTGATGGTGGCAATGAGAGGATCCCAATCGTTATTTGCTTCAGAGTCAGGTGGGCAGTCTTCATCAGCGCTGGATCCATCGCTGCTAGACGCAGTTTTGGGAATGTAGTCTTTATCACAGAAGGAACCTTCATTACTGGAAAGGTAGATGTCCTTCACCTTTGAACAAAAAAGGAACACCAAGTTTGTATTTTCTTCATTATCCAGAAAAATGTACTCGTAACATTTGTTGAGCATTATTTTAACATCGAATCACTGTGCATTTCACTATATAACAAAGGAGAAAGCAAGTCAAATTGAATTTTAGTTAAGTTTTTGAAACCAGACCCAGACCCCACGCAGCATTCTCATCTGTTTGTCATGACTGGTGTCACTTTCTGGTTGCTAACAAACGCCATTGTAACTAGAGATGTCCCGATCCGATCACGTGATCGGGGATCGGAGCCGATCACGTGATTTTCAAAAGATCGGAATCGGGGAAAAAAATCGGGGATCGGGATTTAAAAAAATTATTAATTAATTTTGTATTCAATGTTACAAAACAAAAATGACCGTGTTCAAGTCTTAAAGTCATCCTGAGGCCTTAGTTTTGGTTTCAAATTACACAACATCATGCTGAGACTGCCAAGGCACACNTATGTGTTGCTTCTTTGGGGCTTGTTTTCATAGACCTGGTTGCTTATTTCTCTCAAATCTGGCAACAGAGTGGGCAGGGCGCAATGTCTAATTGTAGCAGTAATTTAACGAGTACTGATAAGCTTTATTTTGTTTTGATCCAATGCTGCACAACTGAACTGATCTAATGCTGATGTGAAAAAAAGAAGCTATATCCATGTTGGATAGAATATCCAATTTAAATAAAAAAATAACCTTAAGGGACAACTTGAATGCTTTTTTTCTTTTTTTTCTCTTAATGCATTGCATAAAGATCGGATCGGGAAAAATCGGTATCTGCAAATTGTCAAAATCAAATGATCGGAATCGGATCGGGAGCAAAAAAAGGTGATCGGGACATCCCTAATTGTAACACATAAACACACATCAGCGCACACTGGGGAGGGGGGG
>NW_011356725.1:0-3319 GCF_000735185.1 Notothenia coriiceps
GTCGTGACGTCACCGTTTAAATCGCTGATTTGCTCCCCAACAGCGCTCACAACAACAACAACAATGGCGGACTGCGTCGCGTTGATGATCGTGTTGCTTTTAATCACACGAAGCCAGATTAAATTAAATAACGACTTCTCCAACCTTATGCTTTTCTCCAGAGTGCCGTGATTCATTGTTTAATGTGTTTCAGCGGCATTTACCGACCGCTGCAGTGCTGGCTGCTCTTCCACAGGAGTTTATCTCCCGTTAGGTCCGGGTTAGCTCACACTGCAGCGGCCTCTCTAAAGTATTCACTGTCTAACTGTCACACAAGCAGCTGATACATATCCCCAGTTCCCCTTAAGTGAGTGTGTGTCAGTCTGAATTGACGCTGTTTGGCATCACAACGCTGCTATGAAAGTTTCTCTGGTATAAAATGGGTGATGTTAGCATAGCAACCGAAGCTAAACGGACTACTTGCTATTGCTATCCTATTGTGGCATAAACCGTTTCCTACAGGCACATTTTACCGGCATATTTTTATTATGATTCTACTTGTGATAGTCGGACACGACAACCTGTGCAGCCCATGTATTGATTCCATCCGATAGCTGCTATAATACAAAACAAAACGTCTGCCTGCTCTCCACAATAATCAATACAGTCAGTGAACGGATGGTCAAAGTAACGTACAAATAAACAGAATCAGACGAAGCCTGGTTAGTGTTGCCTGACTTTATAAAGTGTGTTTATAAGCACTACTGCTTGTAGGCAGGCATGACGAGACTCTTCAGTCGACCCATGTTCAGGGGAGGTGGGTTTAGTTTCCTGCACGCCTCGACGTAAGAGACGTAAGCGACGCCGCCTCTTAGCTCCGAAGCTCTTGCCTCTAGACCGACAATTTTTTGGAGCTGGAAGTGAACCGGATTCCGGAGCTAAGACGCGGCGCCTCAGCGGTGTGAACAGGAAAAAACAGTACTTT
Source organism: Notothenia coriiceps (assembly GCF_000735185.1). Classification (NCBI taxonomy): domain Eukaryota; kingdom Metazoa; phylum Chordata; class Actinopteri; order Perciformes; family Nototheniidae; genus Notothenia; species Notothenia coriiceps. The sequence continues at coordinate 965 of NW_011356725.1, forward strand.
TCAGGCTCCAGCTCCGAGCCGGAGCTGTAAACGCGTTGGTGTGAAAGGGGCATTACTGAAACAGAAAAATGCATTAATAAAGGTTCCACATAAATCAAAACAAAATAAACTTAAATGCGGCTCCTACACTCACCATAAGGCTTAATCTGAGAAATGTGTCTGAATTATAGGGATGTTTGGTCCCATAGGCCGGGCTATTAAACTGCATTTGTATCAGTATTCTTCTGTTAACTGAGGCTGTTATATAGGGAAAACAACTATTATTTACTGAGCCCAGGCCTTTGAAGGCCACTTTCCTTTGGCTTTATGTGTATGGCATTGAGGTGGAGTGCCAGGGGACTTTTACTCCTCTCCTCATATCAGCAAATCAATAACACTAAGATACACTTGAAGAGGGCCGGGATCCTTGGCTTTCTTTCTCGGTTTTGCAACAAATTCATCTTAAGCGACAGGAACAGAATAACATCAGCCTCATGTCACTTTGTTTATTAAATCCTGTGTTTGGACACAACATCGTATTACAGTAAGTGTAAATGCTGGACACTCTGTCACCGGCAGCCAGGCTTATTTACTGAGGGATACATAATGACAAAAACGGTGGTTTAATTGCAATCACCTAAAAATACATGATCTCACTACGATGTGATTTTGTTGTGTTTTTGTTGCTAGTAAGTATTTCAATATTCAACTTTTTGTTAGAAAGTCAATATGATTTGCTAATATAACTGTTTCCTTTATAGTCCTACTGTCTATGTCACTGGGTAATGTAATGTTAATGTGTAATGTCATTCATTTATGGGATTTTTGCTTTGAATTTTTATAGAATTTTTGTAGATAGTAGATAGATTTCTAGTATGCTCTTCCAAAACACTTCTTGTTTTTAAATATTTTCTTTTGTCACTGCAAGTATTGGTAAATTGTATCTCCTAAGGTTGTATGTATTGTTAATCTGCTCTGATTGGTCCAGTCTGGGAGTAGATTGACTTTAATTATGCTAACACCTGTGATGGGCATGTTTAAGTGCATACATATTACTTGTAATTCTCTGTGGCAAAGTGGTGTACAATGCATGAAATATTCAAATAATTATTGTTTAACAAGTTTGAGCCAAATAAAGGACCAACAGGACTGTCACCCCCATTGATAGGATTATAAATGAGCAAATGTGGCCTCATGTGTTTGCAATTACAGCAGATGTGACACAGAAATTCTCTATTCGGATATATCATACACCGGAATGCATTTGAACTAGTATTAGTATTAAAGTTGTGTAATTTGGGCAAACACTTCTTCACTCTAAAGCAGAGATGGATGTTAGTGCCACAGGTTTCTGTTTTTGCTCTCCTGAACTGGTGTTTATCACCTGAAATAAATGGCATTGCAAACACACACACACACACACACACACACACACACACACACACACACACACACACGCAGAGTGGCAGTGTTTCCCCTGAGCCACAGGTCTGCACCCCGCACCAGGAAAGAGTCGTCTACCAGGCCCTGCAGCAGCTGTGTTCATCAGGAGAAGCAGCTGCTGCAGGCGGTGGTTGGAGGGAAGTGGAACGGAAAAAGGACAATTTTTAGGGAACATTAGCAGCAGTTCTGGATTCTGAAGGGAAGAGTGCATGGCAGCTCAACATTTGTGATGGAAATTGGAGGTGGATGAAGTATTCAGATCTTTTGGATGTTGTATTATAATTGTAATGCATTACAGTTACAGCTTGAGCCAATATGAATGACTCTGTACTGTTTGCTGCTGGGTAGATAGACCTATACTAATATATCATATAACGTGCAATTACATAACTACCACTACAGTTTTTGCACTACTGAATACTAAATACTGTTAATATTTACATTAATTATGTGACCATCTATGTTTTTTCTGTAGTTATTGAATTGCTCTTGTTTTAGTGCACTGTACAGTTTTATTATTATTGTGCTGCTGTGTTTATTGTATTTGTGTATCTCTGGCACAACCATTTCCTTCAGGATGAATAAAGTCTTATCTTATCTTACCATCATTTATTAGTTGACATCCATCCATCCATCCATCTTCTCCCGCTTATCCGTGGTCGGGTCGCGGAGGTAGCAGTTCCAGCAGAGAGCCCCAAACTTTCTTTTCCCTGGCCACATCAACCAGCTCTGACTGGGGGATCCCAAGGCGCTCCCAGGCCAGCGAAGAGATATAATCCCTCCATCTGGTTCTAGGTCTACCCCTTGGTCTCTTCCCAGCTGGACGTGCCTGGAACACCTCCCTAGGGAGGCGCCCAGGTGGCATCCTAACTAGGTGCCCGAACCACCTCAACTGGCTCCTTTCGACGCGAAGGAGGAGCGGCTCAACTCCGA
>NW_011356726.1:0-1489 GCF_000735185.1 Notothenia coriiceps
ACCATGGGTGTTACAAAGTTGACTAAATCATCCACAATGCAATGAAAGTGGTGATCAGCAATTGTATATGTTCAAATGTCTACTGTGAAGGATATCATAAAGCCTTAATGCAATCGAATGTAAAACAAAAAAGTTAGGATGGATGAACGTAGTAAATCGGTCAGATTTGACCCGAAGACAACAGGAGGGTTAACGTGTTAAGAGAGAAGAGAATACCGAAGTACTGACATTAAAGTCTAAAATATTGGCTTCAAAAGGTCAGTATAAAGTTCAGTTTATCTCAATCAACAGTGGTTTCAATCTGAGTAAATGTTCCCCTGCAGAAAGGATGTTGAACACGGCAGCTTTAGTCCAGAAGACAACAAAACATGGAGAATGCTTTCTGGAAGATCACTGTACAAAATGTGACGAGCCAAATTCATTTGACATTATTTTACAAAAAGACTTTGCACTCTGAAATAAGTTGAAAACAAAAGACCGAAAAAAAGTGTTTTCTTCTTCTTCCAACAGTTTTATAAATTGTACATGTTCTCTATTCTTAATTGAGATGATGATAACAATAAATAAATAACAGTAGAATCATGCAGCAGACTTTGAGGCTGTTCCAGCTGTTAGTAAATCCTCATCTGATGCTGCTACTGCTCAGAAAACTCAGATTATTATTCCAAATAAATCAAGGAGAATGTTCTACTTACTCCAAAATCCTCCTTCTCTCCGTTAATATTATTACCTCCATAAATGTCTTTGTCTAACAGTCATGCTATGATATCTTAACTTGGAGATACATTACTCAAAATGCTCATAAATCAATAAAAACATACTCAAACTATCTGATGATGCAATCAAGTTTCCAGTCTATAGCATACATCTTGTGACATACAGATATATTTACTGAGCCTGTTTCGTTATTATCTGCTGATCAAATGATTTCTCACTCAAAACCATTAGAAAACATGAGTTTCAACGTATTCTGCATATGGGCTTTTTCTACAGATGACTGTCAGCTTCTAAACTAATAATTCATTTAAGATACAGAAGAAAAAAAAGCTGATTGTCTTTTGAAATATTACATGAAATGAGATGCATTGATGTAACATGAACCCAATACTGAATTGTGTGTATATTCCAATAAGAAGTGTACAGTATGCACAATAAACCTGTGTGTGTGTGTGTGTGTGTGTGTGTGTGTGTGTGTGTGTGTGTGTGTGTGTGTGTGTCTGTGTGTGTGTGTGTGTGTGTGTGTGTGTGTGTGTGTGTGTGTGTGTGTGTGTGTGTGTGATAGCAAATTACTTTATTTAATATTGTAGGTTATTGTTTTAAAATAGTAAACAAGAAAGAAGTGGTGGGTGTGTTTCAATCTCTTCTCTAGATAGATAGGTAGATAGATAGATAGATAGATAGATAGATAGATGGATAGGTAGATAGATAGATGGATAGATAGATAGGTAGATAGATAGATGGATGGATAGATAGATAGAGAGATGTCATG
>NW_011356727.1:0-3594 GCF_000735185.1 Notothenia coriiceps
CTTTGTTACTTTGGTCCCAGCTCTCTGCAGGTCATTGACTAGGTCCCCTCGTGTGGTTCTGGGATTTTTGCTCACCGTTCTTGTGATCATTCACAAGAACGGTGAGCAAAAATCCCAGAACCACACGAGGGGACCTAGTCAATGACCTGCAGAGAGCTGGGACCAAAGTAACAAAGNTCATCCAATCTAAAGACAAGTCGACTGGTGGCACGTCATGGGAGGCGCCTCGCGTGGTCCACCATGCCTCTCCTGCCTCCCCACAGTACTATCAAGGATTTTCGCAGAACACCTCATATGCAAACTATAAAAATAAGTACATATATAAACGTAGTGTCAAAACGCAGATATTTGTTATTCTTAATTATGGACAACACTTAATTTCACCACTGGTTACCCATGGTTACATATGCGCATGCAAAACCACAAACATGGATCTGTGGCTAGCATCAGGTTCACTGAAGAGAAAATAGGTTACCGTTAATGAAGATAATGAGTGAGTCGGAGGCATCTACAAACCAGATACCGCAGAAAAAGAAAAGGGAAGATTAAGAGAAAATACAATAGGAACTACTTGGAACTCGGATTTACCTACACAGGCACTGAAGATGAGCCTTTGCCAGTATGCATTCTGTGCTACGAGACACTGGCTAACGAGAGCCTAAAACCAGCTTGGAATCTGGCACTATGTTTATACATGTAATTATTTTTACGGTTTGCATATGAGGTGGTCCGCGAAAATCCTTGATAATAGATAGTGGTCCGCATAAACAAAAAGTTTGAGAACCCCTGCCCTAGAGGAGGTTAGGTCCCTCCCCCCACTTAAATCATGTTCACATGGATAGGAAACTAAATACATTTGCACACCTCTTGTGTCCATATCTTTCTGTTTGGGTGGTCATGCCACAACCGTGCACGTGCATGCATGCGCGAGTCATGGTGAGATATCTGGATTAAGAGGTTGCTTTTTCTTTGCACAGCATGAAAGAAAGGCCAAATGAATGGGCTGTGATTTTAGTATTTTTAAGCAGAGGTTGAGTTCAATAATTTGTACGGCCCTCGGAGGATGTTGTAAAAATCGAAATGGCCCTTGAGAGGAAAAAGGTTCCCCACCCCTGCTTTAGATGAAAATAACTTTAATTTATTTTGTGAATTACACTTGGATTTAAAACATGCTAATTTAGATAATAAATTTGGTTTAGGTCTCTCTTTACTGACAATAAATGTGCGCTGTGAGGCAGGATATGACATGCAGGACAACAACACCACGACACTCATCAATGCAATGATTCATTTAACTTTGAATGATTTGTTTTGTTAGCTCTTTTTCTATATGTGCCAATGAGTACTTTGAGAGATTATTTATAGGCCATATGGCCCAGCCCCGGTGAACCAACATGCTAGAGAACATAGCGTTTAGCGTCGTACCTCTTGTTGGCCATCAGCACGGCGGTGCCGGACAGCGTGTCTCCGGCCTTGGTGAAGAGGGGGGACTGCAGCAGACAGCGCACCTGGTACCAGTGGGTGAGGGGCTCTGTGGGGGCCGTGGACAGCCAAACCGTCATCCTGCACAGACATGAGGGCAGGTTAGTGGGGGGAATTATTCAACACACATGCAGCATGAGTGGAACTGTGACTTACGATGAGCCCACAAACGCAACGTCAAACCAGAAGGCCAGGCCGTGCACCAGACCAGAGTGCATCATGTGGAACTTAAAGGGAATCTCTATCCTGAGAGCAGAGAGAGGCAGGTTAATGACACACCACAGAAACATACAGTACACATACAGAGTACAGACACACACCTGTAAAGATCCTCTTCTTTGGCCTCCAGGAAGTTGACTGTGTATTTGACTGACTTGGCCATCAAGATACGGATATCAAATGTGTCCTGTGGAGGAAACACAACAAAAACAACTCCTGTTTCACACAACTGTGATATTGTGTAAAAATATCTATCTGTGTGTGTGTGTGTGTATTTGTGTGTTGGATTACGTACCACAATTGGCTGGCGGAAATACTCATCCACCGCTGCCGCCCGCAGGGCAGAGAGGTCTACACCGTGGAAGGAGGGCTGGTACCTGAAAGAGACACATCAGTTCGATCAGTATGGGACGTTTTCATTGGTGCTAACCCTAAGACAATGAAGGCTTGATTATGAAAAAAGCTTCTAAAGCTTCAGCTATTCTGGCAGATTAGACCTCTACTAAGGTTAAAAGGTGTGTCGGAGCTTTACATAGAAATTATGAGGTGACAAATCTTTATCTACTCATAATAATAGTGTTGCAGGAATGAGTGCTAAAAAGTGAGTGACCTTATTGCATGCGACCATGATGCATTTCATTTATAGGGAGTCCTTGAAATGCTAACTTCAAGGTCAGCTTGACCTGCACCACTTGATGATGAAGGTGTACTTGTACAAAAAAGGTAACAGGAGATATTCAAAAACAGTGTAAACATGACAGTCTAATCAGCCAAATTCACTGAAAACACCAATGCAACGTATGGAACCTTTAAAACATTGACTGTCTTTAGGAGTTTAGGGTCAACTAAACTGCAGTGATCATTTTAAGCATCTTGACACTGTGCTCGACCATTAACTTAAAACACAAAAAAAAACTGATTTAAACTAAAACTGACGATTGTCCCTTCAACTGTGGCCGCCCCCTGCTCACCAGAAGTTGGCCTTTGTGAACTGCTCCATGTAGAGCTGCTCATCTGTGAAGGGGGCCAGGTGGACGTCACCGATAGTTGGGAACATTTTGCCTGAAACGCACAAACACAGAAAAACAATATTAATATACAGGCGACAATTTACAACTAACGCTGCTGCGCCTTCCACCCTACATCTTAACATTTAAAGAGGCCCTATTGCGCTTATTAGGGTTTTACCTTTCCTGTAGTGTGTTCTATATCGTTTCTCTCTGCCTGAAACGCCTCTACAGTGTTGTCACGTAACACTAGCGCTTCTATTATATTGGCTAGCACTCCAACACATTGTACGTGATAAGACAGTGGTTCCCAACATTTTTCACTGAGGCCCCTCTTGGGTAATTGGAAATATTTTCGATCATTGTCATGCTGAAAGACCCAGCCACGTTTCACCTTCAATGCCCTTGCTGATGGAAGGAGGCTGTCACTCAAAATCTCACGATACATGGCCCCATTCATTCTTTCCTTTACACGGATCAGTCTTCCTGGTCCCTTTGCAGAAAAACAGCACCAAAGCATGATGTTTCCACCCCCATGTTTCACAGTAGGTATGGTGTTCTTTGGATGCAACTCAGCATTCTTTCTCCTCCAAACACGTCTAGTTGAGTTTTTACCAAAAAGTTCTATTTTGGTTTCATCTGACCATATGACATTCTCCCAATCCTCTTCTGGATCATCTAAATGCTCTCTAGCAAACTTCAGACGGGCCTGGACATGTACTGGCTTAAGCAGGGGGACACGTCTGGCACTGCAGGATTTGAGTCCCTGGCGGCGTAGTGTGTTACTGATGGTAGCCTTTGTTACTTTGGTCCCAGCTCTCTGCAGGTCATTGACTAGGTCCCCTCGTGTGGTTCTGGGATTTTTGCTCACCGTTCTTGTGATCAT
>NW_011356727.1:3639-4390 GCF_000735185.1 Notothenia coriiceps
TGAGCAAAAATCCCAGAACCACACGAGGGGACCTAGTCAATGACCTGCAGAGAGCTGGGACCAAAGTAACAAAGGCTACCATCAGTAACACACTACGCCGCCAGGGACTCAAATCCTGCAGTGCCAGACGTGTCCCCCTGCTTAAGCCAGTACATGTCCAGGCCCGTCTGAAGTTTGCTAGAGAGCATTTAGATGATCCAGAAGAGGATTGGGAGAATGTCCTATGGTCAGATGAAACCAAAATAGAACTTTTTGGTAAAAACTGAATTAGACGTGTTTGGAGGAGAAAGAANAGAGCTGGGACCAAAGTAACAAAGGCTACCATCAGTAACACACTACGCCGCCAGGGACTCAAATCCTGCAGTGCCAGACGTGTCCCCCTGCTTAAGCCAGTACATGTCCAGGCCCGTCTGAAGTTTGCTAGAGAGCATTTAGATGATCCAGAAGAGGATTGGGAGAATGTCATATGGTCAGATGAAACCAAAATAGAACTTTTTGGTAAAAACTCAACTAGACGTGTTTGGAGGAGAAAGAATGCTGAGTTGCATCCAAAGAACACCATACCTACTGTGAAACATGGGGGTGGAAACATCATGCTTTGGTGCTGTTTTTCTGCAAAGGGACCAGGAAGACTGATCCGTGTAAAGGAAAGAATGAATGGGGCCATGTATCGTGAGATTTTGAGTGCCAGCCTCCTTCCATCAGCAAGGGCATTGAAGATGAAACGTGGCTGGGTCTTTCAGCATGACAA
>NW_011356727.1:6871-7160 GCF_000735185.1 Notothenia coriiceps
TTGTTTATGCAGACCACTATTTATTATCAAGGATTTTCAGACCACCTCATTTGCAAATCCTAAACATAATTACATGTATAAACATAGTGCCAGATTCCAAGCTGGTTTTAGGCTCTCGTTAGCCAGTGTCTCGTAGCACAGAATGCATACTGGCAAAGGCTCATCTTCAGTGCCTGTGTAGGTAAATCCGAGTTCCAAGTAGTTCCTATTGTATTTTCTCTTAATCTTCCCTTTTCTTTTTCTGCGGTATCTGGTTTGTAGATGCCTCCGACTCACTCTCATTATCTTC
>NW_011356727.1:7389-7594 GCF_000735185.1 Notothenia coriiceps
CCTCTGTCCTCCACTTGTTAACTGTATTAATGGCACCTGTTTGAACTCATTATCAATATAAAAGACACCTGTCCACAACCTCAAACAGTCACACTCCAAACTCCACTATGGCCAAGACCAAAGAGCTGTCAAAGGACACCAGAAACCAAATTGTAGAACTGCACCAGGCTGGGAAGACTGAATCTGCAATAGGTAAGCAGCTTGG
>NW_011356727.1:7639-11381 GCF_000735185.1 Notothenia coriiceps
CAAAGGTACAATACCTTCCCTTGGCATACCACACATTCTCAAGAAATTCACGCGAAAATAAACACCCGTACTTATCCATGGTTAACCTAGGGATCGTAAGCCGATATAATGACCATATTGCCGCATATTGCAATAAACGAGAAGGGCGCTCTCAATAACCGCTTCTGTGAGCCATCGACCTAAGATCTACCCGTGATTCTTTTATTCTTATTTTATTTTTCTTAAACGCTTTATCTGTACGCACAGCCGCGCTCCCCTTGAGACAGTCGATCTCGTTTTCACGGGAGACTTGTCCCACATGGCAGCAAGTAGGTACAGGACCATGAACCATAAACGCACCACGATAACACAAAAGGACTTGTATTTTACAAGGCTACTGTACCGACTACCTAGAGACATTGAGAAGTACCAACAGTATATTTATATCTCGCCCTGTCAATAAGCCTCACCTTCTTGGCAAAAACTGTATTGTTTTTGAAGTGGTGGAGAGACAATGCACAGTTTGACCCACTGCCACCCATGGCCAAAGCATATCTCTCTGTCCCAGCAACATCAGTACCAAGCAAGAGAGTTCTTTCCACAGCAGGGGATATTGTAAACGCCCAAACATCCCAGCTTCTACCTGGAAATGTGGACATGCTCATATTCCTAAAAGATAATCTTGATGATGCTGAGTGAGTGAGTTAGAGTTGAGTTACCTGATAAACCAAAGTAAAACTTGATTTATTCTATTGCAGGGTCTGATTATTATATTTTTGACACATTAAATACTACTATCCTACTAAAATGCTGTACAAATCAGATGTATTATTTAATAAATAATTGTTTTTCAAGTAAAAAAAGAAAAAATATTCACATTTTCTTTTTTCTTTCTTTTTCAATATCGCACCGTCAGTTTTTGGTATCGTTACATCCCTAATGGTTCAACTTAAAAACAGGACATTATCTGGGATGGAGCACTGCAATATTTTTCTATTTTTCAAAATAGAATGAGTAAAAGTTCCCTGTTCTCCAAATATGAAGCACCCCCTCCCCAAAATAATCGTCACATAGTCCCTTAGGTTGTTAGAGACAAGTGGAAGAACTGTCAGAGGATTCAAATATTTACCTTCTGAAGGGAGAATGAGGAAAAGTACGCTCAAACATTTGTATAAATCCATAGTGAGCTCCCTCCAACTTCTGCTGGATGTCATTCCCGATGGTGGGTCATCAGTCCGTCAGGAGGTTCGGATCAGGGTAAACAGCCAGATGGGGGGGGGTCATGTCTCAGCTGAGGGCCTGGTGCTCCACCTCGCTCCATTCCTCCATCTCTTCAGTGTGCCGAACGAAGGACCACGGATTCCCCAGATCCAACACTTAGAAGTCCCTCCTCGTTCCACAGGAATCCTTCATCCAAGTGTGGCTTCTCCCTCTCTTCTCCACCCTCCCAGTCTACACCACTCCCTCCCTCGCCTCTCATCTCTCCGCCTCCTCGCCTCATCTCCCTTTCTCTCTCGCTCTCTCCAACACACATACACACACCTCATTTCTCTCTTTGGATTTCCCTCCCACTTATTTGCTTTTCTCCTTGTTCGAGTTTTCTATCCCTCCTTCACTTTTTTCCCCATGAACTTTCTTATGTGCAAGGGGAAAAAAGAGAATATATATACAGGCCAGCATATACTGTATGCATGAGCAGTGTTGTGTGTGTTTGTCACTGTGTGTTTTTGCTGACCAGATATTTGTATGTGAGTGCAGCCTGCGTGTTCATGTCTGTCAAAATCCAGTGTGGAAGAAGTGCCGTGAGTCATAGGACCTCTGGATACTCTCTTTCTGCGCTGTCCCCAAGGAGCATATTATCCCCTCTCTCCCTTTATCTTACCCCCCCTACTTTTCTCTTTTAAACCCCCCCCTGACCCTCACCTGCTGTACATTTTTCTCCCATCATAATGCCTTACACACGGACAGAGTTTTCCCTTTCTCTGCCACCTCTCCATGCTTCACGGCCAGTCTTCTTTACAGCTTGTATACGTCAGCAGGGCTCAGTGCCAGGGCTGGCCATCTATTGAGACACTTACATTTGCTTGAGGTTTGTTTACTGCTGTCGCACATAATTTTACATTTCACCAGCAATGCCAAAATGTCATGTTTTGCTAACACAAAGGAAAAGGGAACATCCAAATTCACTTAAAAAAAACCTTGACTCGAGAGTCATGTTTACTTAAGATTGGAAGAAGACGTATTTTGCCTGTGTTACATGAGAGAGTGCAACAAAAAGCGCGCCTGGTGGAGATATATTTTGTCAGATGCACATCTTTCAATAAACTCACAGAGCCCACAGAGAAAAGCCCCCGCAGTGTACACATTGATTTTTTCTAATCAAAGACACGGCTCTCTTGATCCGGTGATGACTAACAGTGACTTGACAGATGATGAGATTCTCACCGGTGTGCCGCCACATCGCAGATGTACGTTTTTAACCATTAGAGATTCGAGAGCTGATTATTTAGTTGGCTGACAGGAGTCCAGCAGGAATTTCTAAAGTGGGACAACGCAGCAGCATGGGGGCCACCGGAAGAACATTCACTTTAAGTACAGGGCAGGGTTCAAATATAGGCCAAATAGAGCCTGGTGGCTGTCACATACTACACATTATTTTATCTCACACCCACATATAGACACATATACTGTAAGCTCCCTCTGTGGTCACCTCAGCTGAGAAAGACCTACCATCTGTGTATGCGATCCTGTGGCTGTATTCCTCTCTTTTAACAGCTTCCTTAATAATTCAACAAAAATCATGATATGGGAAAGCATTTTTTGAACCCAATGCAAGCCTCTGCTTCAGATTGTTTCAACCAAAACACAATTGCTGACCCTTTTTGTAAGGGGCAGAGATGCATGGCTGCTATATAAAAATTCCTGAGGTTAACAATCGGGGAAAAAAGCTACAATGAGTGCATTTAAATACAGTTGCAAGAAAAAGTATGTGAACCCTTTGGAATTACCTGGATTTCTGCATAAGTTGGTCATAAAATGGAGGAAGCCACTGCTGTTCAGAAAAAACATTGCTGCACATTTGAAGTTTGCAAAAGAGCACCTGGATGTTCCACAGCACTACTGGCAAAATATTCTGTGGACAGATGAAACCAAAGTTGAGTTTTTTGGAAGGAACACACAACGCTATGTGTGGAGAAAAAAAGGCACAGCACACCAACATCAAAACCTCATCCCAACTGTGAAGTATGGTGGAGGGAGCATCATGGATTGGGGCTGCTTTGCTGCCTCAGGGCCTGGACAGATTGCCATCATCGACGGAAAAATGAATTCTCAAGTTTATCAAGACATTTTGCTGGAGAACTTAAGGCCATCTGTCCACCAATTGAAGCTCAACAGAAGATGGGTGATGCAACAGGACAACGACCCAAAGCACAGAAGTAAATCAACAACAGAATGGCTTCAACAGAAGAAAATAGGCCTTCTGGAGTGGCCCAGTCAGAGTCCTGACCTCAACCCAATCGAGATGCTGTGGCATGACCTCAAGAGAGCGATTCACACCAGACATCCCAAGAATATTGCTGAACTGAAACAGTTTTGTAAAGAGGAATGGTCCAAAATTCCTCCTGACCGTTGTGCAGGTCTGATATGCAACTATAGGAAACGTTTGGTTGAGGTTATTGCTGCCAAAGGAGGGTCAACCAGTTATTAAATCCAAGGGTTCACATACTTTTTCCACCCTGCACTGTGAATGTTTACATGGTGG